>NC_092230.1:46952093-46977093 GCF_036320965.1 Panulirus ornatus | reverse complement strand
GGGAGTTGTACACTGGTGGGGGCCCATCTCTTGTACTGTGCGGGGAGGGAGTTGTACACTGGTGGGGCCCCATCTCTTGTACTGTACGGGGAGGGAGTTGTACACTGGTGGGGGCCCATCTCTTGTACTGTACGGGGAGGGAGTTGTACACTGGTGGGGCCCCATCTCTTGTACTGTACGGGGAGGGAGTTGTACACTGGCGGGGGCCCCATCTCTTGTACTGTACGGGGAGGGAGTTGTACACTGGTGGGGCCCCATCTCTTGTACTGTACGGGGAGGGAGTTGTACACTGGTGGGGGCCCATCTCTTGTACTTTCTCCAGTATCATACAACATTTTGATCCTCTACCCACATTCACCACACCCACCATTCTTGTACTGTAAAACTACCTCCTCACATCTTCTCTTAACAAGCTCGTTTCCTCGTTCTTCTGGTGGTCGTGTCCCTCCCTCATCCCTCAAGGGACTGGTCCCATGTACATCCTCAGGATGGTTTAGGTACATACAGGCTGTGATCAATTCACCTCTGACTCTTCTCTCTTCCGTAGTGGGGGAGTTTAAGCCCATAACCCCTCACAATAATTCATCATGTTATATTCTACATGTGTGTATGTCTCTCTGTATATGTACAATTGTCTGTTTGTCTGTATGTCTGTCTGTCTGTCTCCGTCCGTCTGGGTATATGGTGTCCCTTCTGTCTGTCCAGACACATGCCTGTCTGTCCCTCTGTCTTACACATATGGCCGCCATGTTGGTCTGTCTGTCTGTCTTGGGCCAGACACTAATGAACTGTACCGAACGCTAATGAACTGTAAATGACACTGATTAACTGTAAATGACACTGATTGATTGTAAATGACACTGATTAACTGTAAATGACACTGATTGATTGTAAATGACACTGATTAATTGTAAATGACACTGATTAACTGTAAATGACACTGATCAAATGTGAATGACACTGATTAATTGTGAATGACACTGATCAACTGTAAATGACACTGATTAACTGTAAATGACACTGATTAACTGTAAATGACACTGATTAACTGTAAATGACTCTGATTAATTTTGAATGACACTGATTAATTGTAAATGACACTGATTAACTGTAAATGACACTGATTAACTGTAAATGACACTGATTAACTGTAAATGACACTGATTAATTGTGAATGACACTGATTAATTGTGAATGACACTGATCAACTGTAAATGACACTGATTAACTGTAAATGACACGAACTGTAAATGACACTGAATAACTGTAAATGACTCTGATTAATTGTGAATGACACTGATCAACTGTAAATGACACTGATTAACTGTAAATGACACTGATTAATTGTGAATGACACTGATTAACTGTGAATAAAGCTGATATAGACACCTGACACTGGTCAGGTATCTGTACTGGACATTGATCAATCGTATTTGATAATGATCACCTGCACCACACGTTGATCACCTGCACCACAAGCTGGTCAGCTGTACCACAAGCTGTCAGTTGCGCCAGTCAGCTTATCCAGTCGGCGATGAGCTGCACCAGTCATTGGTCAGCTGCACCAGTCACTGATCAGCTGCACCAGTCACTAGTCAGCTGCTGCAGTTACTGATCAGCTGCACCAGTCACTAGTCCGCTGCACCAGTCATTGTTCAGCTGTATCAATCACTGATCAGCTGCACTAGTCAGCTGCACCAGTCAGTGATCAGCTACTGCAGTTACTGATCAGCTGCACCGGTCAACAGGTCAGCTCCTCCAGTCACTGCTGAGCCACCCCGGACTGTAGTCAGCTGCACAGAACGCAGGTTAGCACCACGAGGGGCGGGTCAGCTGCCCCACTACCACCACCACCAGCTGCTGCTGCTAATGCCATAATCGCCCCAGCATACATGAGGGGATAATTACCCTCACTCATACAAGGGGAATTATCCACACCGATTATCCCGGTGATAATCGTCTTGAGACAATAATTGAATCTGTGATTGCGGCCGTGGACGTGGGGGGGACGGGGGGGGGGGAAGTGGATAATTGGTGGCTTAATTGAATGCGCAGATAACGCACGCACCACTCCACTTTGTTGTGTCCGGCCACCAACATGACTGTGGGGGTCACCTTGGGCCACTCTAGGTCAGTGTGGGAGGATTCTGGGTCAGTGTGGGGGGATTCTGGGTCACTGTGGGGTGGTTCTGGGTCAGTGTGGGGGGATTCTGGGTCAGTGTGGGGGGATTCTGGGTCAGTGTGGGGGGATTCTGGGTCAGTGTGGGGGGATTCTGGGTCAGTGTAGGGGGATTCTGGGTCAGTGTGGGGGGATTCTGGGTCAGTGTGGGGGATTCTGGGTCAGTGTGGGGGGATTCTGGGTCAGTGTGGGGGGATTCTGGGTCAGTGTGGGGGGTGGGGGATTCTGTG
Organism: Panulirus ornatus; assembly: GCF_036320965.1. Lineage (NCBI taxonomy): Eukaryota > Metazoa > Arthropoda > Malacostraca > Decapoda > Palinuridae > Panulirus > Panulirus ornatus. Next base: position 46,974,684 of record NC_092230.1, on the reverse strand, counting down.
TCATGCTGTGGCAGTGTGGGCAATTCTGCGTCATGTCAGGACCGTGTGGGCATTGCAGTGTGGGCGGTTCTGTGCCACACTGGGCCAGCCTTCGCCACTCTGTGTCCACCCCCACCTTCCCTACAGACCCCCACACACCCACACCCACCTTATGTACACACGGTCAGTAAGCACCCCCCCCCCCCCCCCCGACTAATATGACCCCCAATTGACGATAACGATACGTCTTATCAGCTTGCCACAACAGCCCGAGCGAGACCCCATCATCAGTTTCCTGACCCATTTTGATACAGAGGTCAGACAGCACCAGAGCGGTGGGCGCCCTCCAGGCAGGTCGTGTGAGTGGAAGATATATATATATATATATATATATATATATATATATATATATATATATATATATATATATATATATATATATATATATCTGCACTGATTAGTGTGGTAGAAGATGGCGCTGGGGGTTGCTCACCCCGGCGATCGTCTGCAGTGCTTCAGTGAACAGTGCCCCAGTCTCACAGTAATCGTGCCTCATTTGTGCAGTGCTGGAGTCGTACACACTCGTGATGAAACTGTGTGTGTGTGTGTGTGTGTGTGTGTGTGTGTGTGTGTGTGTGTCCATATTACTCCTCCTTCACTGTCGTTGTCTACAAAGGAGCTTACTTTCTCTTAGAAGTTCCAGGACGTTCCAATGCTTGACCTTATTCTCTTGAACTTTCTCCACTTACGTGGAACCTTTTAAACTTATGTATGCAGACCTTACACTCAGACTTTCATCACTTATTCCATTTATGTGTGACTCTGACGCTATATATATATATATATATATATATATATATATATATATATATATATATATATATATATATATATATATATATATATGTATATATATATATATATATATATATATAAGATAACTAATTTACATCTTCTCTGATGTGAATCTTGCTGAATTTCATGTTTTCGTCCTCTGGTTTTCCCCAGCTGTGCATATCTCGAGGAAGTGTTCAGTCTTGGAATGATGAAACTGAGTTTAAGGCTTCAAACTTTGTGATCAAGTTGCTCCTCACTCTTCTCTCTTCCATGCTGGACAAGGTTATGACCTGGAATCTCCTCGGGTCTCTTATTTCTGGTACCATTTGTTTTGTGTTTGTTGTTGTTGTTGTTGTTGTTGTTGTTGTTGTTGTTGTTGTTTGCTGCTTCCTGTGTACCTTATCAGTACCTCAGTACCAGAGCCTCAGTACCAGGGCCTCAGTAGCAGTACCTCAGTACCAGGGCCTCGGCACCAGAGCCTCAGTACCAGGGTCTCAGTACCAGAGCCTCAGTATCAGGGCCCCAGTATCAGGGCCTCAGTACCAGAGCCTCAGTACCAGGGTCTCAGTACCAGAGCCTCAGTATCAGGGCCCCAGTATCAGGGCCTCAGTACCAGGGCCTCAGTACCAGGGTCTCAGTACCAGAGCCTCAGTACCAGAGCCTCAGTACCAGAGCCTCAGTACCAGAGCCTCAGTACCAGGGCCTCGGTACCAGAGGCTCAGTACCAGGGCCTCGGTACCAGGGCCTCAGTATCAGGGCCTCAATGCTAGGACCTCAGTACCAGGGCCTCGATACCAGAGCCTCAGTACCAGGACCTCAGTACCAGGACCTGAGCACTCGTTCCGGCCTCGCCTCACTGAGCCAGCACCCTCCAGTTCCTCAAACAGTTCAGCCAGATTCAATCAGCGAACACGTATGATTTACTCAGCTGTTGTTATCAGCAGAGGGCTCGCCTCCACACACACACACACACACACACACACACACACACACACACACACACACACACACACGGGATATAGTAATACCTCAGGTTGTGTGTGTGTGTGTGGGGGAAGGGGGAGGTGAGTTAGGGTTTTGCTCTGGCCAGCGACACCCGACATTCGTCCACACACCCGTATCTTATCGACCTATTTATCACCTGCTAATGATAGCAGGGCGGCGGGTTGCTTGAACAGTTGCTGCCTTATATCACAGTGGCAGGGAGGGTAGGGTGAGGGGGTGCCTTATACCTAGCTGGTCGGGGCTGCCTTATACCACAGTGATGGGGTGCTGCCTTATACCACAGTGATGGGGTGCTGCCTTATACCACAGTGATGGGGTGCTGCCTTATACCACAGTGATGGGGTGCTGCCTTATACCACAGTGATGGGGTGCTGCCTTATACCACAGTGATGGGGTGCTGCCTTATACCACAGTGGTGGGGTGCTGCCTTATACGACAGTGATGGGGTGCTGCCTTATACCACAGTGATGGGGTGCTGCCTTATACCACAGTGATGGGGTGCTGCCTTATACCACAGTGATGGGGTGCTGCCTTATACCACAGTGATGGGGTGCTGCCTTATACCACAGTGATGGGGTGCTGCCTTATACGACAGTGATGGGGTGCTGCCTTATACCACAGTGATGGGGTGCTGCCTTATACCACAGTGATGGGGTGCTGCCTTATACCACAGTGATGGGGTGCTGCCTTATACCACAGTGATGGGGTGCTGCCTTATACCACAGTGATGGGGTGCTGCCTTATACGACAGTGATGGGGTGCTGCCTTATACCACAGTGATGGGGTGCTGCCTTATACCACAGTGATGGGGTGCTGCCTTATACCACAGTGATGGGGTGCTGCCTTATACCACAGTGATGGGGTGCTGCCTTATACCACAGTGATGGGGTGCTGCCTTATACCACAGTGATGGGGTGCTGCCTTATACCACAGTGATGGGGTGCTGCCTTATACCACAGTGATGGGGTGCTGCCTTATACCACAGTGATGGGGTGCTGCCTTATACCACAGTGATGGGGTGCTGCCTTATACCACAGTGATGGGGTGCTGCCTTATACCACAGTGATGGGGTGCTGCCTTATAGCACAGTGATAGGGTGCTGCCTTATACCTTACCAGTTGGTTCTTCCTGCTCATCCTCCGCCTCTCGTTTCTCTCCCTACCCTCACCCCCCCCCCCCCCCTCACACCATAACCACTCGGAACTAGCTAATATGCCAATAATTCTTGTTATCATGACGGGGGCAAAATATATATTTCAAACATAATGACTTGGGTTGGTCAGAGGCTGACGGCGGTGGGTGGACAGATGGGGGTCTGTGGGGGGAGCAGCGAGGCCAGACCTCCGGCAGATGGTATCTGGGGCTCACGTGCCCACCGACTGTCCATTAGCCTCTCCTCTAATTGCTCGTTAAGGCGGTCATTACCAGAACAACATGGATCTCAACATCCTCTAATTGCCATCTGATCCGGAGCCTGGGTCTTGTCTGAGCGTATGAGGCGACCACTTGATGTGGGCAAGAGGTGCGACCGCCTGACGGACGATGCACGACAAGTGGGGGTGTACCGCACCCCCAGCACCTCATCAGGATGGTCAGGGGTCGAGACCAGCGCTCCTGCTGAGGATGTTCACAGTCAGGAGAACTGATGTACCCTCTCTCTCTCTCTCTCTCTCTCTCTCTCTCTCTCTCTCTCTCTCTCTCTCTCTCTCTCTCTCTCTCTCAACCGTTGCGTTGACCTGCCTCACCACCCCGTCCATTATCAAATTAAGCGACCATGGTGACATCACACACCCCTGCCACAGACCCACGATCACTTGCAACCACTCACTCTCCTCTCTTCCCATTCGCACACACGCCTTACACTCTTAAGAAAAAATCTCAGTGCTTCTGGCAGCTTTCCTCTCACATTATATATTCGTAAGACCTTCCACAAGGCATCTTTGTCAACCCTATCATGCGCTTTTTCCAGATCCATAAACGCCACATACAGATCATTCTATTTATCTAAGTATTTCTTTCATACATTTTTAAAGCAAACACCAGATCCACACGTCCTCTACTACCTTCTGAAACCATACTGTTCCTTTCGAATCCACTGCTCAGTGTATGCCAATACCCTCGGAATCACTATTCTCCCATACAGCTTGACAGGTACACTCACACAATTATACATCTGTAATTTGAGCATTTACCTTTGTTTTGCTTGCCTTTATACTGTGCCACTGTAAAGGCTTTCCGCCTATCCCCAGGCACATCATAGTGAGCCATAGTTACTTTAAATATCCTTATTAACCATCCAGCAACACAGGCAACTGTTTTCTTAAGAAATTCAGCTGCAATCCAATCGACGTCAGCCGGCTTGCCACACTTCATCGTAAGCAAGGCTTTCACTACCTCTTCTCTTTTCACCAACCTTTTTACACGACTCAATTCGTATACCTTCCCCGACCCAAGTACCCTACATGTGCGTACTTGTTATCTAGCACATTCAACAGTCCGTCAACATATTCAATTCGATCTCTCGCAAACCTCACCTCTAAGTGTATGTTACCACCTGTTTTTCTTGCACTGTTAACCTCATTCCCATATTCTACTTAAAGTTTGCTAATACTCGCTCACTACAACTATCATCTGCTCCTAATATTCCATTTTCATTCCATCTCTCTTTTTGCTATTCTTGCTCTCACAATCTCCTGATATTTCTTCACAAAATAAGCCTTTTCCCCCCAAGTTCACTCACTTTCACAACCTCCACCCCACTTAAATCATATCCCCTTATCCTAAAAGCGTCTCCAAAACCTTCATCTACCCTTCACCCTCCGCCAAATTGTGATCAGACATTCCATCGGCTCCGCCTCGCAACACATTTACATCCAAGAGTCTCTCTCTCTCCGTTACATGCCTGTCAATTAGTACATAAACCAATAATGGCCACTTGCTGTCCTCCCCACTCACCCACGCCTGCTTATGGATGACCCACACTCTTTTGAAACCAGGTATTTCCAGTCACCAGTTCTTCCTCGGCGCACAGCTCCACAAGCTGCTCACGATATTTTCATTCACAACACCCGGGTGCCCGTACCCCATGCACCTGAGTGGGTGAGAGAGAGAGAGAGAGAGAGAGAGAGAGAGAGAGAGAGAGAGAGAGAGAGAGAGAGAGAGAAGAAAATACTAGAGAGACAGTAGGATCCACAAGGGAATGTTGTGACAGATGTACGTACAGACAGAGCACATGGACATGGAAAACTAGTGGTAGATGTTAAGACATACAGAGAGACGGAGAACAGACAGACATAGAGACAGAACACTGTCTACAGAGGTACCAGTGACCAGCCATTCAACTACACCAGACACCCTAGACACAGGGCATATAAAGATAGACACTTAATGACCCAATCATCGACACCATTTTATTATGTAAATTAATTTCCAGGTTGTTTCCTGCAATCTCCCGCGGATAAATTTTTTTTTTCGTGCATTAGATTTATCTTCGTGGATGTCCAGTAAATATTTACTAAAACACGATATTATCAATCAGCTGGTGAATTATCTTCACAAACACGTACGATTATTCTCCATATTGTCGCATGGTTGGAATTTATCGTCGGGTGTGCGTACGCCAAATAAAGGGAACCGAAGCATATTAGGGGTAATTTATGATGGAATTATCCCTCCCCGGAGATATGTAAATGCGCTCTTGTTTATTCTTCATGTGACTTTATGATGGGTCGACTCATTCTCCGTGAGGCACGGAGGACGTAAAGCACTTGGGGGGGACATGCAAAAAGCCCCCGCATGATACCTGAATGAACCCATTCATGGATTGGTCACGTGTGGACTCGTCCGTAAGGTAGAGGGATGGTGCATGATTTAGCATCTCATGTAATTACTCTACAGGTTGGCCATATGGTTCTCAGTATAGACATCGGTGGTGGAATGTATTTTCGAGAAGTCTAAAATCAAGGGAGTTCTAAGTTCTACACAGTATTGAACAACTTTGAACAACTTCACTACCTGTATAAAGTCCACATCCGTTCACATCCAGTCTCTAGCTGTCATGTGTAATGCACCGAAACCACAGCTCCCTATCCACGTGGATCCAAGCCTTTCCATGGTTTCCTTGACCGCTTCACGTCCTCTGTATACCACCATATTGCTCCTATTTGCTATAGTCTGTACACATCTCACCCCCTCCTGCATGTTCAGGCCCCGAACACTTAAATCACCATTCACGCCATCCTTCCAACTCCTCCGTGTTTTCTCATTCCGCCTTCATCCCTCTACTTCTGACTTGTGTGCTCGCTTAGTCCACCTCTCCTCACTCATCCTCTCTATATGTCCAAACCATTTCATCACACCCTCTCTTGGTCTCTCATACCCCCTCCTCATACTGACACCTCTCCCTTACCCTGTCATTTCTTGTTAGATCAATCCTCCTCACACCACAGGGTGTCCTCAGACATTTTGATCACCAACACATCCACACTGTTACGTGATTTTCTTTCATCTACAGCCATCCATGTAACACCGTCGGGGCCACTTTGTCTTTAAACTTACCCTAGATCTTTCTCTCCTCCACACATGTCAGTGCTCCCAGAACCTTCGACCCCCCTCACCCATCCCATGACTCACTTCCGCCTCCATGGTTCCATTTGATGCCATGTCCACTCTTATGTATCTAATAGACTCAAGTTCCACTGAGTTTTCTCCATTCAAACTAAACTATGTCTTTCCACTGTTAAACCTGGTACCCAAACTTAGACATCAGATTTTGCAGTTTCTCACTCAAATCCACCATCAGCGACGTATCATAAGCAAACAGCAAATAACACACCTTCAAGATCTCTCACTCACTCTCACCAAGACCTTCGCAATCATCTCCTCTCGCCTACCCTGTGCGTCAACAGATTAAACAGCCGCGGAAACATCACACACCCGTACCGCCTTACCGGGAACCACTCATTCTTCTCTCCTCCTTCTCGCACATGCGCCTTACTTGATAAAAGCTCCGCACCATTTATTTGCCACACCTTTCACTAAGCTTCTCTCTCAATCGTAACATATGCTTCCCACGCCCATGAATGCCACATACTGTTTCTATCAGTATTTCTCACACATATTTTTTGAAGCAAATACTTGATGCTCTGTACATGTCTTGCCCTCTCTCACATCACTCTCTTATAAAACTTATCAGACGCGCTCGTAATTCGAACATTTTACTTACATCCCCCTTGTCTTTATACAATGACACTATACCTGCATTCCACCAATCCTCAGGTACCTCAGAATGATACGTATATACATTGAAAATCCCAACTATCTAATCAACAACACAGACACCTCGTTTCTTAGGAAATTCATCTGCAGTCCCATCCACTCCCTCCGCCGTGCCGCAATTCATCTCACACAAGGCTTTCACCACCTCTTCTCTTTTCCCACTTCTTCAACACTCTCCTTCTGCCACCTTATCTAAAATAGTATACTTAAACTGTGGAAAGTATAAGTATAGAAGTATAAGAATGAAATCATCATGTGGGAAGTAAAAGTAAAAAAGAGCCAGCGTAAGATCATCTTGTGGAAAGTATAAGTGTAAGAGGGAGAATATCCTGTGTTAAGTATAAGTGCAGAAGTGCGAGAGAAAGATCGTCCTGTGTTAAGTATAAGTACACAGGTAGGAGAGGAAGATCGTCCTATGAATCAATTTGTCAGGTGTTGGGCCAGGTAGTGGTCAGGTGTTGGCCAGGTAGTGGTCAGGTGTTGGGCAGGTAGTGGTCAGGTGTTGGGCCAGGTAGTGGTCTGGTGTTGGGCCAGGTAGTGGTCTGGTGTTGGGCCAGGTAGTGGTCAGGTGTTGGCCAGTTAGTGGTCAGGTGTTGGGCAGGTAGTGGTCAGGTATTGGGCCAGTAGTGGTCAGGTGTTGGGCCAGGTAGTGGTCAGGTGTTGGCCAGGTAGTGTTCAGGTGTTGGCCAGGTAGTGGTCAGGTGTTGGGCCAGTAGTGGTCAGGTGTTGGGCCAAGTAGTGGTCAGGTGGTGTTGGGCCAGGTAATGGTCAGGTGGTGTTGGGCCAGGTAATGGTCAGGTGGTGTTGGGTCAGCTGGTGCATCCGGCGGGGAGGTCAGGGGTCAGCCCAGGGTCGTGAGCCCGGCCAGGTCAGCCTTTCAATTTCTACCTATTTCTCATTTTGCATTTTGCATGTGATTTGCATCGCGGGCCTAGAGGGTGAGGGGGGGGGGAGGGTGATGGCCTGACACCCCCCCCTCCCCTTCGTCTGGAATGTCGGTCCAGGGTTGAGAAAGATTCTGACTCCAGGTATAATGACAGACTACCGGGAGAGAGAGAGAGAGAGAGAGAGAGAGAGAGAGAGAGAGAGAGAGAGAGAGAGAGAGAGAGAGCATTTAATTTTATAAGCCATTCTCTCTCTCTCTCTCTCTCTCTCTCTCTCTCTCTCTCTCTCTCTCTCTCTCTCTCTCTCTCTCTCAAATGAGCGGCTGGAGAGAGGGAGGGGGGGGGGGTGTTTGAAGGAGTCTACCGTCTTTTTTTTTTTCATTTTTTCTTCCTCCGTCACACCAGAGGGCTTCCGACCCCCACCCCCCCTACCCACCCACCCACCCAACCCCTCCAACCCCCTCCCCCTTCTTCAGAAGGACCCACCTCTCCTCCCCTCCTCCTCCCTCCCCCAGTAGAGCTCCTCCATTGAGCGCTTTACTCTTGAGTGGGGGGAGGGAGGGGGTGTCCCCTCCTCCCCTCCCCCCTCTTCCCCATGGTACAGAGGACGCCCCTGCCCAATCACCCCCCCACCCCCCACCCTTATCAGAACCCCCCCCCTCCCCCCAGGACCACTAGCCTTGGCGGCGAAATGTAAAGGAGAGAAATTACAAGGCGATAAACACTGGTGCAATATTTATCTTCGCGAATTTATTGTGGGTTGTGAGACGACGGTGTTGTGGTTATCATCACGTCACGACATCTGGCAACCCCTCCCCCCACTCTCTCTCTCTCTCTCTCTCTCTCTCTCTCTCTCTCTCTCTCTCTCTCTCTCTTCTCTCTCTCTCTCTCACTACTAAAGAGTAAGACACCTGACGCCATTAGGGTTGTGTGGTAAGGTTGCGTAAAGACGCTTTTGCGTACGAGCGTACGTGCCATTATTCTTCTTCGTCAGTTTGAGTCATAAGATTACGCGTACGCACCTGGGGGGGGGGGCTCTGTATGGTGTAGGGGGGGTTGATTGAGCGTTGCTGACCATGCGTCATCATGCACGGGCCCGCCCAGGGAACGGTGAATCCTGGGCGCGGTAATTCGGCCCTCAGTCATATCCCAGGTGTTCATCCATCCGCCCACCCACGAGGCTGGGTGATAGATGGGTACCTGGCCTCGTGTGTGTGTGTGTGTGTGTGTGTGTGTGTGTGTGTGTGTGTGTGTGTGTGTGTGTGTGTACAGAGTAGTAAAGACATGGTATACATATATACAAGGTTAAGAGACGGGGCAACACCAGTGTAAAACTCTCTCCCCGCAACACACACACACACACACACACATACGTGGGTAACCATCTCCGTACCGCACAAACAGGTAATTACACACAGGGGTCATTAGCAACAACAACAAGCAAACTGCCTCATATGATGATGATCATGTATCCTGGTGTTTCTGGCACTTTACCTGTACCGCTCCTGGTCCTCCTGGATTGGTACAGTGGGATGGAGGCTGCAGTGGTTGCATCTCTGAACGAGATATATATATATATATATATATATATATATATTATATATATATATATATATATATATATATATATATATATATATATATATATATATTCCTCAATATTCATCTCTTCCATTGTGGTGGAGTGTGGTGTAGAAGAGCATTGTAGACAGAGTGTTGTACACTAATCCAGATGGACCAGTAGTAGTAGTAGTAGGAGGAGGAGGAGGAGGAAGAGGAAGAGGAGGTGAAGAACTGGAATTTAGTGACAGAATGAGGGAAATGACAGCTGGTATTGCTGGAGGCGTGGACACGAGGCTGGCTAGAGAGATGAGATCTGATATCCTCGGTCCAGACGGGGTACAGGATAGCAAGGAGGGAGAGAGGAAGAGGAGGAGAAGGAGGGAGAGAGGAAGAGGAGGAGAAGGAGGGAGAGAGGGAGACGAGGAGAAGGAAGGAGAGAGGAAGAGGAGGAGAAGGAGGGAGAGAGGAAGAAGAGGAGATGAGGGTTGCCCTACTTGATGAACGATCGACATAAGATCCAGGAAATGATATAAGATGGCTGGTTGAGGCAAGTTATCATAACATAAAGATTAATTATACACAAGACAAGTACACAGTGGAGTTGATCATTTCCAATCCTGCGAGGAGATGTCGATGAAGCAGAGCTTGAAATGAATAATGCCACTGAAGGAAGATTGTGGACGGTACATGATACAGTGAAGACACACACACTGCTTTCCAGATTGGTATTGTGCTTGTAATTGGGGGATTGTAGTTACAGATAGGGGGGGGGGGGGCGAGAGAAATTGGATTGTCATGATAATGGTCATGGAGATGCATGGTTTTGTGAGAGTGTTTACAGGGAAAATCTTCCTTACCAACATAGCATCGAGCAGACTATGATGACATGGACTGACAACCTACCATGACTTGATCTATAACCTCACACATACTACCATGGAAAATGGAGGACGTCATGTAGGATAAGCCAGAGTGAGAGATGGATCATATGTGGGACATGAGGACATCAAAATACACAGATGAAGCCAGACTGAAAGAGGAAACATGATGGTGGAAACTGCATGTAATTTTTTTCGTGGGAACTAGACTTGGGAAATGGAGTACATGAGAAGGTAGAGCTCCATGGCAAGTGGAAGAAAGTGAAGGTCGTGCCTCTTATTTAAGAAAGGAGACTGTGACTCTAGGCTGGAGTGTAGACCATTGGAAAAGATCATAGGCAGTGTTCTCGATGTCTCGTGAGGGGAAAGACCATTAATGAATTGTGAATGTCTCGCGAGATAATGGTCTGATCTCTTACTATCTCGCGAGATAATGGTCTGATCTCTTACTATCTCGCGAGATAATGGTCTGAACTCTTACTATCTCCCGATCGTCCAAGTTGTGATTTTTATCCATGTCTCGCGAGAGTCAAGAGTCTGATCCTTCGTCTCGCGAGACTCAAGTGTTAGAAAAAGTCTCGCGAGTTGGGGATATGACCTGGAATTGCTCTCCCAGGTCAGGTTAAGGGCTGACCCAGGTCTGTCGTCGCCAGGCAGGTGGGAGTAGACGACCTCGAATGACGTCCCAACTGGCAATAGCTGGTCCATAACTTGAGGTCAGAGACACGGAAACGACCTCAGAGATAAACTCTTATCTCTGGCCTGAGCGATAACCTCCCAAGACCAAAACCACCTTTGACCTTTGCAACCCCGGGTGTGTTGGCTACACAGGGGTCAGCCCCGCTGACCTGGCGAAGACGGGCGCTATCTATAGGGTGGGTGGGTGACACCCCCCCCCCCCCCCACGGTGAGCGAGAGAACCAGTCTGTCCGCCGGTGATAATGACGATAAGTTATATCCGGACTTCTTGACCCAGTGTTGACTGGCGTGATAACGAAGCTAATACGGCAAGACGAAGTAGACGCTCCCTACCTCACTACACAATATTATGAGACAGTCACAATATATATATATATATATATATATATATATATATATATATATATATATATATATATATATATTACACTTTCCAGCTACGTCTCTTCGTTGTATATCAACTGACTGTTATATTTCTTTCTTATATATCCCCTGATGATGTGATTATTACACGAAAGTGCACTTGGGAACTTATCGTGTTTCATATATATATATATATATATATATATATATATATATATATATATATATATATATATATATATATATATATATATATGGGAAGATTAAGTAGCAAGGAAGACGTGGAGAAGGTAAAGCGTTGATCAAGACATCAGAAGGAGCCAGCCATTGTAAGGTCTGGTTCCAGTACGCTCCGCCTGACGCCACCTTCAACATGTAAACCTTCCCTCGCTCTCGACCCTTCTCTTTTTTTTCCTCCCACTTTTCTTGTGACCAGACACTGACAGATGACTCCCAGGTCATATTAATGGGCGCTCTTAACGAGGCAATTGGGCTGTTTTGTCCTCACGTCCTGTTATCAGGAAACAGGTGACGTATCAGTCACGTGATCGACGATTCAATTTTCACATGTGTTCGTCCGCCGGCAAGCCGAGGCGCGCCGTCATATTTTCATTTTTCGCCTTCAGGAACTTCGTTAAGCCCTCCATATATAACGAAAATATAACAAGACATTATAAAGCCAAGACTGTATAGCTGGAGGCGTAATAATTCGAGAATTTGAGGGTAAAATTTAAGGAAACGTATGAGGCACTACTTCGTCTGGAGCGAGAAGGGAGGAGGAGGGAGAGCGGCGCCATGTTGTATACCCCCGATATAATAGTCAGTCGTGAAGTATCCAGCCATGCGTGATGTCATTCACGGATGTATACATACAGGCATGATGAATAACGCGGGGGAATTCGTCTCTGACCGACGGGGTCTGCATTAAGCGTCCAGGAAAATAGAGAGAAAACGTGTTACATGAGCGTGTAATCTGACGTTTCTAAAAAGCCATTGGAGAGATATTCGAAATGATGGAGAGATATTCATACCTTTGGGGAGATATTCGAAATATTGGGAATATATTCAAGCCACTGGATAGATATTCGAAATGTTGGAGAAATTTTCATACCTTTGGAGAGATATTCGAAATATTGGGAATATATTCAAGCCATTGGAGAGATATTCGAAATATTGGAAATCTATTTCAAACCTTTGGAGAGATATTCGAAATATTGGGAATACATTCAAGCCATGGGAGAGATATTCGAGAATTAGGAGAGATATTCGATGTAGTCTGTATTACTGGGAAACCCACTTGATATTCGATATGGCCCTCGTTATTTAGACAGTAATTTGGCCATACGTGTCATAATGCCATTTAGTGAGTGGGCGGGTGTTACCGGACTCCTCCTGCTTGTGATCACCCCGGGTAGTGGGGGGGGGAGGGTGTCACGTACGTCCGAGGATGTTGTACCAGCGTCAGTGGACGGAGAAGAATGCGGTCCTCTCCACCATCACCAGTCTGGATTAATCGAAATTAATTCGATTAAAAGAATATTCTACGGGGGTGGGTGGGTGAGGGGGGGAGTACTGAGGTGTGGGGGCCCCAGTAGAAGGGGGCGGTCTGCCCCCCTGCCCCCTGCCCTGCCCCAGCTAACTACTGTAGTGCATCGTTACCCCTGGTTGTGGGGGGGGGGGAGGAGGTCAAGGTGCAAGAACCCCTCACTCCAATAATAGATAGGTAGGTAGATAGATAGATAGACAGATACATACATACATACATACATACATACATACATACATACATACATACATTCATACATATATATATATACATAAGCTTAGGTAACCACTGCATCTGACCTCGCGTGACCTTCGCCTCTGACGATCTGGCGACCTGCGCTCGCTAGGTCACTCTCCCGCCGTGACCCGACCTGACCTGACCTGACCTGGAGGTTTTCCTTCCTCGACCTCGACATGGGGGGAAGGGGGGGCACGGCGCCCCCCTCATCGGTTGTCGTTTTCTCCTTGGTCTTACTCCAGCCAGATCTCTCTCTCTCTCTCTCTCTCTCTCTCTCTCTCTCTCTCTCTCTCTCTCTCTCTCTCTCTCTCTCTCCTGTTCACGGTAGTCCGCGGGTGGAGGGGGGGGTTCGTCTTGGGTCGTTCCAGAGATAGATAGATAGATAGATAGATAGATAGATAGATAGACAGAGAAAAGGGGGGGTGGGGGTCTTAGTGAGGGAGGGAGGGAGGGTGTTTCCAGGGCCTTCCAGAAGCCTCCTGGACTTTCCAGCTCCATTATTTTTTTCTTCCATTCATCAAGGTCCTTCTCCAGGGTCGTCCTCAAGTACCACCTGTCAGGTCCGTCCCAGGTCCGCTTAGCTCCTTTGCTGGGTCCGCCACACACCATCCGTGGCTCTGCTGGCGTAAGAGAGAGAGAGAGAGAGAGAGAGAGAGAGAGAGAGAGAGAGAGAGAGAGACGGGAGGAGGAGGGCCCCCCCCCACACACACACACATGGGGCTGGGTTCGTCACGTGGCCACTATTACACGTCATGTGTGTGTGTGTGTGTGTGGCCCGGAGCCCCATCTCCCATTACTCGGTGTTTATATCATTGCCCCGTGATGCATGGGGCACACGGGCGGGGGGGGGGGGCGGGGGAGAGGGTGAGTTATGGGCTGGGAGTGGGGTGGGTGGGGAGGGGGGCGGGGGTGTAGGGAGGTGGTGGGGGTGGAGGAAGGCCGAGGAGGAGGGAGGGGAGGGGGGGAGAGGAGAGGGGATTTCTCCCCAGAGAGAGAGAGAGAGAGAGAGAGAGAGAGAGAGAGAGAGAGAGAGAGAGAGAGAGACTTGTTGAAAAATACATGAACTCATCCCTGTAGGTTATGCATTTTGTTGTTTCTGTAACCTGTTCTGTAACTCCTTACGTCATCTGTACTGCCCGTATTATGATCATTAACTCAAGCTTTAGCTTACGTCAAGCTTCATGTATCTGTAGTGACTTATGAACATCATCAGTTCAAGCTTGAGCCGCTGGTGTCACATTACAGGATACAACAATGTGAACCTTAAGGTGTAGTCTGAACGTGAAGGATACAGCAATGTGAACCTTAGGGTGTAGTCTGAACGTGAAGGATACAGCAATGTGAACCTTAAGGTGTAGTCTGAACGTGAAGGATACAGCAATGTGAACCTTAGGGTGTAGTCTGAACTTGAGGGATACAGCAATGTGAACCTTAGGGTGTAGTCTGAACGTACAGGATACAGCAATGTGAACCTTTGGGTGTCGTCTGAACTTGAGGGATACAGCAATGTGAACCTTAGGGTGTCGTCTGAACTTGAGGGATACAGAAGTCTGCAGTGTAGATCTGAGAAGGTAACTCAGGACTTTCTGTTGCCCACTGTTTCTCATTTCTGTTGACGTATGGTTTATCTGTTGTCCGCCCTCATCCGTAAGTTTGGTATAGGGTTATACAACGTCAGTATACCCTTAATAAATACATTAAAAGTATGTATGATATTCTATGTGTATGTTCGTCTCTCGCACTAAAGTTATTTCGTTCATTTCGAAATTGAAATTTATATTGTTTAATAATATATATATGTATAGATAGATAGATAGATAGATAGATAGATAGATAGATAGGTAGATAGATAGATAGGTAGATAGATAGATAGTTAGATAGATAGATAGGTAGGCAGATGAGAGAGAGAGAGAGAGAGAGAGAGAGAGAGAGAGAGAGAGAGAGAGAGAGAGAGAGAGAGAGAGAGAGAGAATACTGAATTCTTTTTATAGATCGTACGGAGTAATCTTTTATTATTTCGTTTTCCCATTTATCTTCGCGACCGGCTTATCTGTCAATATTGTCCAGGATAACGCCCTCCCTTGCACACTTGCTAGGTTGATAACACTATGATAACAGCAAGATAACAACCCAACAATAAATGTTCTATAACACTTCCACATTGTGGGCGGACAGCGAGGCCGGGTAATCGCTTATCATTTTCTCTTTTTTTTTTATATAGAATAATTTGTTATCATATTAATCGCTCTGGCCCGACCGATGGAAAGGATAATCATTCTCTAAGAATAATATTTGATGACATTAATCCACAGATCACAGTAATCCGCGCGAATAAAGATTAAATTGAAGATGCAAATTTCCCCCCCTATTACCAGTGCCTATTATTAATCCCTATTATTAATCCTTATTATACGCTCTGTGTAGGAGTAGTTACCGGTAGACGCCAATTTGTATCTATAAGTCTGCGTCATCGGCTCCCTGAACACATTATAGATGTATATTTATATATATTTATATATATGTATTTAGCTGGGAGCGGCGAGTTGAAAATGGTCACATTATTCAAAAGTGTTTCGGGTGAACTATTCGTTTTCTAAATATTTTTTTTTCAGCGTGGGGTGCCTTTTATATTTCATATTTTCATCCCTACGATTTTTATGAGTGAAAGATACAACTACAGCTTGTATGAAGATCTCCGGTTTTCATTGTCCAGTATGAAGAAAACTACAGCATTTGATTTTATGTCAAAATACAAGATGCGTTGTGTGGTTTTTGAAGGTATTTCCTGCTTTGCCATTTACAGTTTCTCTATTTCTACGAATTGTGTGTCTTGAATTTATGGATTGTTCGTAATAGAATTAATTTAAGTGTATTTTTGGTTGAGTTTTTAGGAGGATTGGAACAAAATGATTTGCCTCAGAGGGAGAAAACATTCTAGAAATTTTATACTAAAGGAACGTCAAGGTTCAACCTGGAGTAAAAAATAAAGGAACGTTTCCTTTAAAAAACTTTAATCCGCTTGAATGTAGACACAGAGTTCTGAGCCTGTACGAAGGGTTAATAATCTTATTACGGCGTGTCCGTCTTAATTAACAGTCGAATAGAGTTGTTGGGGAAAAGAGAAATCATTTTCTCTCTCTCAAAAAAAAATTTGGCAACTGTGAGGTTAGGCAACATTGCCTGATATGTGAAATGGGCGCGTATTATTGTGGCGACATCTCTCCACCTTCATTCATTCCATTCAAACCCAAAGTTCCACCGTCAAAGTAGATCTGGTTCATCTATAAGTACAGGTTGGACCGGGAGAAGCTCCCTGTCTTCCACATAAAGATTGGAAAAAAAAAAAGAGGAAGAAATACAACTGGTATGAAGAGATATGGCAACCGCGGGGGAGGCGTCGAGTTGCGTGGCATGCATTATGCTCGTTGCGGGGACCCGTCGGTGAATCTTTAATTGTGAGACGCGAATGATATATGGAATGTAATTGTGCACTTTTCCAGTGATGAGCAGTTTTGGACTCTGTAATCGCGAATCCTCTATCAATTTCGGGATGATTTGCTCTGTCGCTGGGCCCCGGGAGGAGGAGGGGGAGGGTGGGCACGGGGGGGGCCCGGGAGGGAGCATCGCTGTGTGGTCTCTCCAGCCTAATTGATATTTAAAAACAAAGCGACCATAATCAGAGCCGTGTGTAGTGTGCAATTGCCAGCCGTGCAACATGCAATTAGGAACCATATTGTGCGTGTGTGTGTGTGTGTGTGTGTGTGTGTGTGGGGATATATATATATGAAGGAGGAAGCGAGGGAGGGGAAGAGGAGGGAGGGGAAGGGGAAGGGGAGGGGGGAAGAGGAGTTCAAAAGTTATATATTTGATGTAGGGACGAGGGGACGAGGGGGGGGGGGAACCGGTCCCAGGGGATAATGGGATCGTGTCAGTCCCCACTGGGGACGGTCCCCGGTGGTGGTGGTTGCCGCCCCCCCCGCCCCCCCTGGTCACCAACGCGTCGTCGTATCGCTTCGTGTGTCTGTACGATCAATTCCAGACGTGTGGGGCTCGCTTGCGTGAGGTCGCACGACGCACGGCCGCGCACGGAGGACGTTCGTGAAGGGGGGTGTGGGTGTGGGTGGGGTGGAGATATGTGGGGGGGGGGGGTTGGGTGGTTGGCGACGGTACGACCTTTGAGCACGACGGTACGACCCTTGAGGACGACGGTACGGTCCTTTGAGCACGACGGTACGGTCCTTTGAGCACGACGGCACGACCACTGCTAACCCTTGACCTGACCCTTTCATAAAGGGGTCAGGTCAAGGGCCGGACTGTGATGACCCAGTGAGGCAGGCCCGGGCTCACGGGGTTGAGTCGTTAGAGGCGTGTTCCGGGGTCAAGGGTCATGAGGGGAGGGATCTGAGGTCAGGGGAGGGGGTTGGGGAGGCGTGTTCCGGGGTCAAGGGTCATGAGGGGAGGGACCTGAGGTCAGGGGGGGGGTGACACGACGGGCGGTCGTCTGAGATGACCTAAGGATGGTGTCGGACGGATACGAGAGAAGGACTCAGGAACTGTACCTACCAGTACATACAGAGTGTACCTACCTACGAGTACATACATAGTCCCTACCCAAGAGTACATACAGAGAGTATCTACCTACGAGTACATACAGAGAACCTACTTACAAGTACATATAGTGAGTACCTACCTACAAGTACATACAGAGTACCTACCTACAAGTACATATAGAGAGTACCTACCTACA
This sequence comes from Panulirus ornatus, assembly GCF_036320965.1. NCBI lineage: Eukaryota > Metazoa > Arthropoda > Malacostraca > Decapoda > Palinuridae > Panulirus > Panulirus ornatus. Next base: position 46,956,669 of record NC_092230.1, on the reverse strand, counting down.
AGTACATATAGAGAGTACCTACCTACAAGTACATACAGAGAGTACCTACCTACAAGTACATATAGAGAGTACCTACCTACAAGTACATACAGAGAGTACCTACCTACAAGTACATATAGAGAGTACCTACGTACGAGTACATACAGAGTACCTACCTACAAGTACATATAGAGAGTACCTACCTACAAGTACATATAGAGTACCTACCTACAAGTACATATAGAGAGTACCTACCTACGAGTACATACAGAGTACCTACCTACAAGTACATATAGAGAGTACCTACCTACAAGTACATATAGAGTACCTACCTACAAGTACATATAGAGAGTACCTACCTACAAGTACATATAGAGTACCTACCTGCGAGTACATGCGGCGAGAGAGAGAGAGAGAGAGAGAGAGAGAGAGAGAGAGAGAGAGAGAGAGAGAGAGAGAGGACATGGTGGTGATTACAATGCATCATGAAGTAGTTATCTGGCTGGCCATAACTGCAGTATGACCCAAACCAAACAACACAAAGACGACGATAATCATCAATAATCTATAATCCAGTAGAAAGAATGATAGACTCTATTATAGCAGATAGATGGCAAATATATATATATAGAAAATGGAATTAGCTAAGATTACATATAGTGATCAATTCTCGATTATCAATGCCAGAGTAGTCTGGGAGACACGTTAAACACATTGTCATTCATTAAATCATGGATTGAATTATTAATTAAAAACATTGTATCTCAAAATGATAGTTTAAAACGTAAATCACTTTATAGTCAAAATATTTAAAGATAAAATTGGAAATATTCTTTCAAAGTCTTCATGTATCATAGACCAGGTTGGAGGTCGCATACCTGGTCATGTCTCACGACACATTATATTCAATACTTAATTTGCATAAATGTTATGTTGGCAGAACGGATAATGTGAGAGTGAAGATCCTGGTAAGCGGGTCCACATGACCACTCCTCATACATCATATATATTATGTACATATTATCCAGGTAATGTGGACTTTGGGGATTATTATTATTATTATTATTATTATTATTATTATTATTATTATTGTCATCATTGATCATAATAATATTATTATTATTATTATTATCATCATATTGTTATTATTATTATCATCATTGATCATAATAATAATAATAATAATAATAATAATAATAATAATAATAATAGTAATAATAATAATAATAATATTAATGATAAAAATGATGATGATAATAATAATAGCGCTACCTCGCACACATGAGGGGGGAGGGGGATGGTATTCCATGTGTGGCGAGGTGGCGATGAGAATGAATAAAGGCAGACAGTGTGAATTGTGTGCATGGGTATATATGTTTGTGTCTGTGTATGTGTATATATATGTGTACATTGAGATGTATGGGTATGTATATTTGCGTGTGTGGACGTGTATGGATATACATGTGTATGGGTGTGGGTTGGGCCATTTCTTTCGTCTGTTTCCTTGCGCTACCTCGCAAACGCGGGAGACAGCGACAAAGCAAAATAAAAAATAATAATAATAATATTATTATTATTATCATTATTATTATCATTATCATTATTATCACTATTATCATTATTATTATTATTATTATTATTATTATTATTATTATTATTATTATTATTATTATTATCAAGTGCAGTATAGTAACATACCCGCGCCACATATGTCTGGGTGTGGTATATGGTGGACGACGCTTTGTGACCTTATCGTCCTACGCATCTATACAAGGTGCTATACACACTCCCACGTACAGCCCCTGATCTACACACTCCCACGTACAGCCCCTGATCTACACACCCCCACGTACAGCTCCTGATCTACACACTCCCACGTACAGCCCCTGATCTACACACTCCCACGTACAGCCCCTGATCTGCACACTCCCACGTACAGCCCCTGATCTACACACTCCCACGTACAGCCCCTGATCTACACACTCCCACGTACAGCCCCTGATCTACACACCCCCACGTACAGCCCCTGGTCTACACACTCCCACGTACAGCCCCTGATCTACACACTCCCACGTACAGCCCCTGATCTACACACTCCCACGTACAGCTCCTGATCAAGTTGCTATACTGTAATACCCCCACGTACAGAACCTGAACATGATGCTATGCACCGACACATTCCCCACGTATACACCACTTAAATAAGGTGTGCTCTACCGTGCCACGTACACTAGGTGTGCTCTACCGTGCCACGTACACTAGGTGTGCTCTACCGAGCCACGTACAGGACATAAAGAAGGTGCTATACCATCTCCCCCCCCCCTCGTTAAACACAACATAGTCTACGTTAAACACAACATTGTCTACGTTAAACACAACATTGTCTACGTTAAACACAACATAGTCTACGTTAAACACAAGACTGGCAAGGTTAACCACAACAAGGGACCACAATCGCTGCTATAAGTTGGTCAGTTTGACAGTGTAATGACTGGAATTAGTTTGTAGTGGGGGGATACCAGCGTTGTGGCCGGGCCTAGGGAAGCAGGGGCCGGACCAGCAGGCAGGCAGAACTTCCAGCAGGGGAAGCAGGGACCGGACCAGCAGGCAGGCAGAACCTCCAGCAGGGGAAGCAGGGCCCGGACCAGCAGGCAGGCAGAACTTCCAGCAGGGGAAGCAGGGGCCGGACCAGCAGGCAGGCAGAACCTCCAGCAGGGAAAGCAGGGGCCAGACCAGCAGGTAGGCAGAACCTCCAGCAGGGGAAGCAGGGGCCAGACCAGCAGGCAGGCAGAACCTCCAGCAGGGGAAACACAAGAAGAAAACCGGAAGATGACATAGTGAGAAGAAGAAGAAGAAGAAGAAGAAGAAGAAGAAGATGGAAGAGTAGAGAAGGAGAGGAATTAAAGGAAAACAGAACGGAAGAAGAAGAAGAAGTAAAGAGTGTGGAAGGAAAAATGGCCATAATCGAGGAAATCAGTAATAACAGAAACACCTGAAGAAGAACTGATAATCATAGAAGGACAGTAGATGATGATGAGAACAAAGATGAGAACGATTACCACAAGATGACGAAAACGGGGGAAGGGGAGGGACACGTTTGAATGAGGATAACAAGAAATGATAAGACTTACCAGATAAAAGAGGAATTGAAGAGGAGGAAAACATTAATAAGTTGATTAAATTCAAGGGGAAGAAATCCTACACACACACACACACACACACACACACACACACACACACACACACACACACACACACACACACGAGGCCTACACAGGGAGGGAGGGTGTCTGCAGGCGAGACCTGGTTGGCTAGCCTGGGGTGTGTGCTGGTGTGAGGGAAGGTGTGGGGGTTGGAGGAGGATGGATGTGGGCCACGTAGATGGACGGGGGGGAATGAGAAGATGGCGCGTATGTTGGTGACGCGGTGTGGCACACAACCACGTGCTCAGAGAGAGAGAGAGAGAGAGAGAGAGAGAGAGAGAGAGAGAGAGAGAGAGCATTATCGGTAATGGCGTCTTATCAAGAGTATGATAAACATTTCATAATTATGACTTCCAGGACTCGAGGGCAATTACGATTATCTGTTTAGTTGCTGAGTTAACGATTATGGTGTGTGTGTGTGTGTGTGTGTGTGTGTGTGTGTGTGTGTGCAACTCCAGGACGCCTTTTCAGGGGCTCTTGCGAGGCTGCGCACCTTACAGGAGCAGGGTGAAGTGGTCTCCTTAGGGAACATCATTTCCTCGACTCCTTTCCGTCCACTGACGGTGACCTACCGCCCGCAGTGTTGCCATTTGTGGTGACTCACCCATACTCTTATTGAGGTAACATAAGCATTATAGAAAATGGGAATGAGGCCACTCCTTTCCAGCAGGCCGCTCCGCACCCTGCTCCCACCTCCCACAGCCCACTCCCACCTCCCACAACCCACTCCCACCTCCCGGGACACCAGCTGGGGCGCACCCCCCCACCACCACCAGCTGGAGCCCCCTTCTTTCTCCTCAGGGGCTGGGGACGCGCCCCCCTCCCCCTCCTGACGCAGGTAGTTGGGTGTGTGATGAATGGCAGGGGACGCGTCCACACCCCCACTATTGTTACCCCATCCCCCACACCTCCCCCACCTTCCCCACTCTGACTGGTTTACCGTAAACCATCTGCGGGAGGAGGCAGAGTTTACCGTAAACCATCAGTCAGAGGAGGCAGAGTTTACCGTAAACCATGAGGGGTAGGGGAGGTGTGGGTTGGGGAGAAGGACAAGGAGTGGTAAGGGAGCGGCTTACGGTACAGAGGGAGATAAGGGAGGGGGTGCTGACGACTGACCTTAATTGGGAGAGAGAGAGAGAGAGAGAGAGAGAGAGAGAGAGAGAGAGAGAGAGAAAGAGAGAGAGAGAGAGAGAGAGACTCTAACGTCATGATAATAGCAGTAATGAGTCTGGTAGGACAGGAGGAGCAAGAGTAATGTCTTTATATTTATTTCATGTTTACTGAGGTGTTGATACATTCATGTATATGTTTAGCCCATCTAAATATGTCTATTTCAAATGTTGTAGACATAGATTTCATTTCTGTGCTTATTATCAAAACCATCTATCAGTAGA
>NC_092230.1:46907093-46947093 GCF_036320965.1 Panulirus ornatus | reverse complement strand
TGTGTGTGTGATGTTTATCTAGGCAGAATATATGTTCGCACGAATATCACGACATCATTCCATAGATATAAGTTGAACAACATGGCATATATATATATATATATATATATATATATATATATATATATATATATATATATATATATAACCAACACAAGTATACAATAACATAACACCCCCGTCATCATCCTTTCCCCCCCTCCCCCCCCTGCAGTACGACCCGTGCATTCTGACAAGAGGTGGTTGACTGCTGATGGGGGTCATTAACCCTGGCTCTCTCTCTCTCTCTCTCTCTCTCTCTCTCTCTCTCTCTCTCTCTCTCTCTCTCTCTCTCTCTCTCTCTCTCTCGACAAAAAAAAAACACCGTTGTAACTATCTCCCTTCCCCCCATGTACCCCACCCCCCAACCCTCCCCCCCTCCCCCCGTTCGTGCCATATAGCACAGCTGGGAGTCTTACACAGATGGCTCGTCCGTACAGTATATGCGGTTAATAACGGACTGCAGCTGGCTCGTCTGTACAGCACAGATGGGAGGCAGGGACAGATGGCTCTGCCGCACAGGAGGGACAGATGGTTGGCCCGTACAGCACAGGTGGGAGGCAGGGACAGATGGCTGTGGGCCGACCGTCTAATGGGTACAAGGGGCAGCCTTGTTCAGCCATTAAGTATGTATTCGCCGTACAAGGTGTCGGTAATGTGGGCATCCATCACTGGGGGGGACCTTATCTCAGGGGGCCCCCTTCACTACCAGACTCACGTCTCCATCACACCATGTCATGTCCCTCACCTGGTGAGCTGAGGTGGTGATGATCACCTGGTGAGCTGAGGTGGTGATGATCACCTGGTGAGCTGAGGTGGTGATGATCGCCTGGTGAGCTGAGGTGGTAGTGATCACCTGGTGAGCTGAGATGGGGGTGGTGATCACCTGGTGAGCTGAGGAGGGGGTGGTGATCACCTGGTGAGCTGTGGTGGTGGCTTGGCGAGGTAATCTTTCTCAGTTGGTGAGCTGAGGTGGTGGCTTGGCGAGGTAATCTTTCTCAGTTGGTGAGGAATATCTGTGGTTTCTGGATGATGATGAGGAAGATATTGACGTGGTTTGCATGATGAGGAGGATGCTGGGCCTGCTGACCTCACACATCACTGGAGATGACCCCAGCAACAGAAACACTGGGAGAGAGAGAGAGGGGGGGAGGGAGAGAGAGAGAGAGAGAGAGAGAGAGAGGGGGGGGAGGGGGAAAGGGACAGAGAGAGAGAGAGAAGCAGAGAGAGAGAGAGAGAGAGAGAGAGAGAGAGAGAGAGAGAGAGAGAGAGAGAGTCATTAGAGCGAGCCGGGGGACAGGTTGAGGTGGCTGTTAGTGAAGGTACGAACGACTGTGACCCCACACCAGCCAGTCACTGACCTGACCCGGACGCTAACCACCCAACTACCCAGCCAAACTACCGCTAGAGAACCCAAGCTAACGAGCTAACCAACCACCCAATCCGTCATCCATGTAAGACGACATCCACTCATCCACCCTTTAAGGCCAGCAACCACCACCACCTACCAGCCAACAGACAAACCAACTTGATAAAACCAAACCAATTAAAACCAACTTGATAAAACCAAACCAGTTAAAACCAACTTGATAAAACCAAACCAGTTAAAACCAACACCCAGATAGATAGCAAGGCATCCTAACCAACCACCTCATGTGAGTGTCCATCCCATGCGCTAACCAACAAGTCTAAAGCCACTAACCTAACCTAACCTAACCAACCAACACTGAACATCCTCCCTGTACAAGGATGATGAGGGGGGGGGGTGTCATTTCATGTGTGGCGGGGTGGCGACGGGAATGAATAAAGGCAGCAAGTACGAATTATGCACATGTGTATGTATGTATATGTCTGTGTGTGTATATATATATATGTATACGTTGAAATGTATAGGTATGTATATGTGCGTGTGTGGACGTGTATGTATATACATGTGCATATGGGTGAGTTGGGCCAATCTTTCGTCTGTTTCCTTGCGCTACCTCGCTAACGCGGGAGACAGCGTCAAAGTATGATGATAATATATAATATGATAATAATAATAATGATATATGAGAGAGTATCATTAAATTTTAGGGAGAATAAAAAGATGTTCTGGAAGGAGGTAAATAAAGTGCGTAAGACAAGGGAGCAAATGGGAACTTCAGTGAAGGGCGCAAATGGGGAGGTGATAACAAGTAGTGGTGATGTGAGAAGGAGATGGAGTGAGTATTTTGAAGGTTTGTTGAATGTGTTTGATGATAGAGTGGCAGATATAGGGTGTTTTGGTCGAGGTGGTGTGCAAAGGGAGAGGGTTAGGGAAAATGATTTGGTAAACAGAGAAGAGGTAGTAAAAGCTTTGCGGAAGATGAAAGCCGGCAAGGCAGCAGGTTTGGATGGTATTGCAGTGGAATTTATTAAAAAAGGGGGTGACTGTATTGTTGACTGGTTGGTAAGGTTATTTAATGTATGTATGACTCACGGTGAGGTGCCTGAGGATTGGCGGAATGCGTGCATAGTGCCATTGTACATAGGCAAAGGGGATAAGAGTGAGTGCTCAAATTACAGAGGTATAAGTTTGTTGAGTATTCCTGGTAAATTATATGGGAGGGTATTGATTGAGAGGGTGAAGGCATATACAGAGCATCAGATTGGGGAAGAGCAGTGTGGTTTCAGAAGTGGTAGAGGATGTGTGGATCAGGTGTTTGCTTTGAAGAATGTATGTGAGAAATACTTAGAAAAGCAAATGGATTTGTATGTAGCATTTACGGATCTGGAGAAGGCATATGATAGAGTTGATAGAGATGCTCTGTGGAAGGTATTAAGAATATATGGTGTGGGAGGCAAGTTGTTAGAAGCAGTGAAAAGTTTTTATCGAGGATGTAAGGCATGTGTACGTGTAGGAAGAGAGGAAAGTGATTGGTTCTCAGTGAATGTAGGTTTGCGGCAGGGGTGTGTGATGTCTCCATGGTTGTTTAATTTGTTTATGGATGGGGTTGTTAGGGAGGTGAATGCAAGAGTTTTGGAAAGAGGGGCAAGTATGAAGTCTGTTGGGGATGAGAGAGCTTGGGAAGTGAGTCAGTTGTTGTTCGCTGATGATACAGCGCTGGTGGCTGATTCATGTGAGAAACTGCAGAAGCTGGTGACTGAGTTTGGTAAAGTGTGTGAAAGAAGAAAGTTAAGAGTAAATGTGAATAAGAGCAAGGTTATTAGGTACAGTAGGGTTGAGGGTCAAGTCAATTGGGAGGTGAGTTTGAATGGAGAAAAACTGGAGGAAGTGAAGTGTTTTAGATATCTGGGAGTGGATCTGGCAGCGGATGGAACCATGGAAGCGGAAGTGGATCATAGGGTGGGGGAGGGGGCGAAAATTCTGGGAGCCTTGAAGAATGTGTGGAAGTCGAGAACATTATCTCGGAAAGCAAAAATGGGTATGTTTGAAGGAATAGTGGTTCCAACAATGTTGTATGGTTGCGAGGCGTGGGCTATGGATAGAGTTGTGCGCAGAAGGATGGATGTGCTGGAAATGAGATGTTTGAGGACAATGTGTGGTGTGAGGTGGTTTGATCGAGTAAGTAACGTAAGGGTAAGAGAGATGTGTGGAAATAAAAAGAGCGTGGTTGAGAGAGCAGAAGAGGGTGTTTTGAAATGGTTTGGACACATGGAGAGAATGAGTGAGGAAAGATTGACCAAGAGGATATATGTGTCGGAGGTGGAGGGAACGAGGAGAAGAGGGAGACCAAATTGGAGGTGGAAAGATGGAGTGAAAAAGATTTTGTGTGATCGGGGCCTGAACATGCAGGAGGGTGAAAGGAGGGCAAGGAATAGAGTGAATTGGAGCGATGTGGTATACCGGGGTTGACGTGCTGTCAGTGGATTGAATCGGGGCATGTGAAGCGTCTGGGGTAAACCATGGAAAGCTGTGTAGGTATGTATATTTGCGTGTGTGGACGTATGTATATACATGTGTATGGGGGTGGGTTGGGCCATTTCTTTCGTCTGTTTCCTTGCGCTACCTCGCAAACGCGGGAGACAGCGGCAAAAAAAAAGAAAAAAAAAAGATATATATATATATATACAGGTTTGTGTTTGTGTCTCCTTTAACCTGGAAATTCCTGGTGTGATATGTGCCTGAGATTAAATATATTTGGTTTTGGTGAGAAATATATGCAAGACACGTCCAACATCGTATATGTAAACTGTATATTTTTTCTGTCTTGACTCCTCTTCTGACTCTATCTCTCTTTCTCTCTTTCTCTCTTTCTTTCTCTTTCTCTCTCCCTTGCTCACTGGTCGTATGACTGTAGTTATGATAACACCTTACCTTAGCAGTCATCGTCGACCCCGTTATGTTGACGCGGGAGTGTGGTTCCTAATACAGGGGTCGAGGTTGACCTCTGTTACCATATCGACGTCAGAAATTTCCTGTTCCATCAAGTGTCACTCGAGTTTCTCCCGGATTTCAGAGTCTGTTGTTGTTGTTGTTGTTGTTGTTGTTGTTCCTCTCCGCACACAAACACTCGAGTGATATCTTCTTCTCACATGTGTCACACACTTGTGTTGTGTCATTTTTATGTTGATCATATATTGATCTTTATTGACTGGCACTATTTTCTCTGATAAGATACAATTGATTGGACTTTCATATATATATATATATATATATATATATATATATATATATATATATATATATATATATATATATATATATATATATATAATGTTTCCCTTTTAGAATGGATGAAGGCAAGCAATTATGAATATGTACATGTGTACATATAGCCCTCTTTTGGACCTTCTCTGTTAGTAGTTGATACCTCTTTAACTACAGGAACCAAACTTAGAAAACGTATTCTTAGTTTCATCGTGGTATAGGATAAGAACAGGTTGTTAAATATATCATCATCATCAGTAGACTTGATTACTGTTCTGATATTTACCAGCAAAACAATTTTTCTCCTTCACTGTTCTCCTGAGATGGGACTCTGGCCACAGGTTAGGCACCATGTCTACTCTCAATATCCTCACAAAAATGTTTCTTCGAGTTATTTCCTGTTGGATAGTGTTTACACTGAGGCCGTCTTTCAGTGTGACCCATCCTCATTGCTCCACAGTCACTTGGGTTGACTTTATTCATCCATGTATCAGACCAATATTGCAGCTTGCGTATATCCCCTTGTAGATTGATGCAATCCCTCTCGCTTCTAAACTCCTAGTATCATCAGCGTCATACGCGAACATAATCAGGTAGGAGTCCAATTCGTCCAGCAAGTCATATACATGGATAAAGAAGAACAGTGGCTACAGAACTGTATGGTCGAGTGTCAAATGCTTTCTGGCAATATGGATACGGACAGTCTCTCAAAACCTCTTTTTTCTTGCCTAGAACGGAGCTCACTCTCTCGTAGACATCTTACGGAGCCTCGTTGCGCATGACCGCCTTCCTCTCAAGCTTTGTTGTGGTGTCTCACTTATGTAGTTCCCACTTTCCAATTGACCATTTGTTTCCCCGATCATCTTTTCCGGTACTTCACAGCGTACACACGTAACATGTGGACGGGCCTGTGGCTCAGCGCCACCTCGCCTTCATCATCATCTTAGCTTAAAGATATGTATGATGTTTGCTGTTAGACACACGAACCCTTTGGCACTTCCTTTTACCCCCCTAGCGACATCCTTAACACGACATCAAATGGCATGTCGTGTGCAGCTGCGCCTAACTTCAGCACCTGTGGAGATACGTGTGTGTGTGTGTGTGTGTGTGTGTGTGTGTGTGTCCAGTCCTGTAATATATAAACTTGATGGTGCAGCTGCTCATCATGCACAGATTACTATCATCCCTCACATTAACCTGTTCCACGGCAGCTCATCATGTTGGGCTCAGCACCCGCCGTGTGCGTCTCCTGGCTAGACGTCTATATTTCAGGAGAATGAAGCGGTCGTCTGTCTATAGCGAGACCTGAGTGAGGGACTCGTTAATCTATATAACTATATCGTCTTCCAGAAGGTAATGGAGTCATCAGGAATTTCTATACCACTTCTGGGTTGGTGGGGGGAGGTATTATGTACGTTACCAGCCCTCTGTTGGCGAGCCGTTGTTAGGCAAAAGGGAGGGCGTAAACGGATGAGGAAACAGATAGGGGATGGTGAGGAAGGTGGAAGGAAATGGGATAGATATCTATCGCGGGAGAGGGTAGGTCTTGTGGGCCGTCTATCCGGTGTGTGGAGGAGCGGATAGGGTTCGTCACTGTGGAGGATAGTGTGGTCTGGACGGAAAGGAATGAGGATGTAAGTGGATAGTCTCTCGTCAAGACTAGGACGTCTATCCTGGGTGTAGAGGGGGGAGGGGGAGGAAAGGATAGAGGATAGTCACCCGTGGGGGACAGATGAAGGCATCATAAGTTGTTATATATATATAAACAAAAACCTGCTGGGACCTCGTGTGGTAAGTGTAGGTGGTTAACTATGAGGCAAGGGTGGGATAATTACCCCACCTCATGGTTAACTATGAGGAAAGGGGGGGATAATTACCCCACCTCATGGTTAACTATGAGGCAAGGGGGGGATAATTACCCCACCTCATGGTTAACTATGAGGCAAGGGGGGATAATTACCCCACCTCATGGTTAACTATGAGGCAAGGTGGGATAATTACCCCACCTCATGGTTAACTATGAGGCAAGGGGGGGGGGATAATTACCCCACCTCATGGTTAACTATGAGGCAAGGTGGGATAATTACCCCACCTCATGGTTAACTATGAGGCAAGGTGGGATAATTACCCCACCTTATGGTCATTACCTGTGGCTGATCAAGACGAGACCGCGGGCCATTTATGGAAGGGTCAGGTGGTGCCGACCTGCAGCAGGTCAGGTGGTGTGAGGTGTCGACCTGCAGCGAGTCAGGTGGTACCAGGTCGTGACCTGGGGCAGGTCATGGGCGATACCTACACGAGAGGGTGTCATACACACATTGTGGACCACATCATAAACACCAGCGCCGTAGAATCTCATAGAAAACGTGGCTCAGGTTCGAGGTTTGCGCTGAGGAGGTTGCCCCACACGAGGTCGACCTCAACAGTTGAAAGAGACTTTGTTTGTTACAGAAAGATATCTGAGGATTCGATCCTGGGTTCGGCAGTAGGCCCACAGTCACACCAGCTGTTCATCTTCGCCTTGGGAATGTTTAATACGTGGATGATACGAGGCTGATGCATCACTGTGATCACAGCTTCATCCAATAAACTCTCACTCCAGTGGCGTCTACCATATCCCGCTACTGCAAGTAGCGCAGACGGAGGAGTTCCTGGAAAGTGGTCCTGGGTAACACGACGACCCTTTCTGAGAAAGTGGTGGTACGGCAGTTATCAATACATAAATACCACGTCATAATGACCCCGAGGGAGGGATTTCAGAATGCCCCTGCCGTACCGTCTGGCCTAACGAAACACTGTGGTTATGTGAATTGATTGGACTGATGACCTAAATTGCCCGTAATGATTCCATCTTACGGAAGAGACTTGGATGGTAACAAAGGATAATAGAAGTTGTTAGATATATTGCAGTAGTGCTTTTTTGTGTTGTCTCATATTCCTTTTTTTTGTCTTTTATTTACTCGTCGTGAGCAATAATATCATGACTACCGTAGTGAAGATGTTATAGTGAAGATGTTTTTTAACACTGTAATGTCTACAAATTCGGTCTCACTCGTAAGACCATACATGAATATCCTAGCCCACCATCACTTGTTCTTAATACGTGTCCCTTCCTACCCCAGGATCCCCGTTACCTGCGATTCCCACAGCGCTCAGGAGGCTGGCCACGTCCGCCGCATGTCTGTATAGGGTAAGTATTGAACAACCATGAAGTAACTGTTCGGTGCGACAGTTGCATTATAGACATAAGGAACATTGTGATATGTGTTTGTAATGCTGGAGGAGACCTAGTTGCAGAGAACGGAGACGTGAAAGTATAACCCGTACATACCTGGGGAGTGTAGTTCCAGATGGATGTATCTTTAGCGGATTGGATCTTCACGCTGGGTTGTTAAGTTAGTTATTTAGTGCTTGCATTGCCTTTGTGATGATTACACGTTTTGGTACTGTTGTATTAGTTGAAGGAGGGGGATCTGTGAATATAGATAGCTGGATTGTGGGGCAAAGGTAAGCTTCCTATTTTTTTTTTACTTGTGGTTGATGGTTAGTTTTGGAGTAGTTCGGGTGGGAATGGTCTGACACAGCTGCAGAGAACTGAGCGCCGAACATACTGAGGTGAGATTTGTATTGGAAGAATTCTCATTTCGTTGTGCCTGTGGGAAATATTTCTGGTTGCTCAGCAGCCGGTAATTGTTCTGGGTGCTCCGTTGGGTAAGGTTTGCTGTATCCTTATATTTGCTCTCGACACGCGCGGAGGACGAAGCAGGTGAGGCGTAGTTTAGGGTGGAGATGATGATGTGTGCATAAAGGATACTTAGAGGTTCTTTTCCCTTACTCAGATCCGGGAAAATTGTTTCTTTAATATTGATGTTTGTGGTGTAGGGAGGGGTTGTCACGTGTGTGTGTGTGTGTGTGTGTGTGTGGTACACGGTTTGGTGAAAGTTTGGTTGGCTGGCAGTGGTTGACCGTCATTGGTATAGGAGGATGGAGGTTCGAATCCCGTTTGTCCCTCGTGGGTGTACGTGTTAAGGTCACCATCATGATTCACCTCCCTTGTGGTTGGTCGATATATGGATACCTGGCTTACGTTCGGGCACACACACACACACACACACACACACACACACACACACACACACACACACATACCATATATATTGGAAAGGATCACAATTTTGCGCGTGATCAAGACATTCCTATGAGTCCATGGGCCCTATATATATATATATATATATATATATATATATATATATGTTTAATTTGTTTATGGATGGGGTTGTTAGGGAGGTAAATGCAAGAGTTTTGGAAAGAGGGGCAAGTATGAAGTCTGTTGGGGATGAGAGAGCTTGGGAAGTGAGTCAGTTGTTGTTCGCTGATGATACAGCGCTGGTGGCGGATTCATGTGAGAAACTGCAGAAGCTGGTGACGGAGTTTGGTAAAGTGTGTGGAAGAAGAAAGTTAAGAGTAAATGTCAATAAGAGCAAGGTTATTAGGTACAGTAGGGTTGAGGGTCAAGTCAATTGGGAGGTGAGTTTGAATGGTGAGAGGCTGGAGGAAGTGAAGTGTTTTAGATATCTGGGAGTGGATCTGTCAGCGGATGGAACCATGGAAGCGGAAGTGGATCATAGGGTGGGGGAGGGGGCGAAAATTCTGGGAGCCTTGAAAAATGTGTGGAAGTCGAGAACATTATCCCGGAAAGCAAAAATGGGTATGTTTGAAGGAATAGTAGTTCCAACAATGTTGTATGGTTGCGAGGCGTGGGCTATGGATAGAGTTGTGCGCAGGAGGATGGATGTGCTGGAAATGAGATGTTTGAGGACAATGTGTGGTGTGAGGTGGTTTGATCGAGTAAGCAACGTAAGGGTAAGAGAGATGTGTGGAAATAAAAAGAGCGTGGTTGAGAGAGCAGAAGAGGGTGTTTTGAAATGGTTTGGGCACATGGAGAGAATGAGTGAGGAAAGATTGACCAAGAGGATATATGTGTCGGAGGTGGAGGGAACGAGGAGAAGAGGGAGACCAAATTGGAGGTGGAAAGATGGAGTGAAAAGGATTTTGTGTGATCGGGGCCTGAACATGCAGGAGGGTGAAAGGAGGGCAAGGAATAGAGTGAATTGGAGCGATGTGGTATACAGGGGTTGACGTGCTGTCAGTGGATTGAATCAAGGCATGTGAAGCGTCTGGGGTAAACCATGGAAGGCTGTGTAGGTATGTATATTTGCGTGTGTGGACGTGTGTATGTACATGTGTATGGGGGGGGTTGGGCCATTTCTTTCGTCTGTTTCCTTGCGCTACCTCGCAAACGCGGGAGACAGCGACAAAGTATAAAAAAAAAAAAAAAAAAAAAAATATATATAATGTATATAATGCGTACTTCCACTGAGTAACATTCATCTCCAGCTCCTACAGCCGGGATTCGAACCAGTGCCCCCAAGCGTGGATGTTAACAACCGGGCTCCGGAAAGCATGATGGATAAATGATTATTCGTGCACAAAGCTTGATGGAATACCTTTCATACCGTATAGACAGACCAGCTTACACCCACCGATCATCCGCTGTCAGCCACATATTAACCAGTAGTGGAACGATTGCGCCGATACCCTGCTGCGTAACGGAGCGTTCTATGTAGGAACTACCGGTTGTTGTGGACGTGATGGGCGAGACCCTGTCTATACAAGACGAAGCCTCTTCCATCACACTTCTGGCCCCAAGACTCATGATTGGGTTAGGGTCAACGTAGCTATGTTAACATACTCGCTAGGCAAGTGAGTGACACCGGTTCGAATCCCTACTGTTAGAGACTGTGTATATATATATATATATATATATATATATATATATATATATATATATATATATGTATATATATATAGGTGCTACCGGACTCAGCCTATACGAGGTTCACTCGCAAGTGAAAAGCTACCTTTAGCGAGAACGTATCATGGGCAGTAAAGTCTTGCCAGAAAAAAAAGAAATTATCCCTTGAAAGGAGTCCACACTTCCCTGCTACTGGAAGTAGCGCAGCCTTAGGGCTGGAGGAGCCTCTGGAAAGAGAGATAGTAGGTGGCGTCATCAGGTCCCGGTGCCTCTGAAAGGGAAATTGAGGTTACATGTGTGTGTGTGTGTGTGTGGTAGGTCATAGACCACGTGCACGTGTCAGTTGTCATGAGAACTGACCACTACCTCATGACGGTCACGTGAGTGTGGCAGTGTGGCACCATTGGTGCAGGAGGGGAGGGGAAGTGACCAATGAGGGAGCGCCGGCGTCCACCTGGGGGGGTTACCATCGCCCGCCATCATCCACAATATGGAGGCAATTAAGTGCATTTTTGGGCCCGCACGGCCTCCCTCCCTCCCTCCCTCACCTTCAGGACCAGCAGGAGGGAAGATGATGAAGAGGAGAGACCATGTGTGGCCCCAGGCCGGACCTCCTGGTGTTGGGTCGTGCAATGAGGTTGGACACTCGAGAAACCTCACATTAACCTGGCTGGCTTACGTTACGATGGACCGGGTTACAGGTCTTGTGAACGACTACTACTACTACTACTACCTACTACTACTACTACTACTACCACTGCTACCACTGCTATCACTACTACCACTACTACTACTACCACTGCCACTGCCACTACTACCACTACCACTACCACCACTACCACTACTACCACTTCTACCACCACTGCCACTACTTCTACCACCACTACCACTACCACCACCACTACCACTACTACATCCAAGGTTTAAATGTTTAATGGTCCGTCATTGATCAGTAAAGGGTCTGCACCGGGCCATACCCAAGCCTGGGGTCTTTTTTTTTTCTCTCTCTCTCTTTGGTCCGTCTGGTTTATGGTCTTTTGTTGTGGTTGAGTTGGGGGTTGTGGTTCGTCATTGTATCCTCGGGGGATGGAGTGGAGGGGGGTGGTTTTATGTCGGTGGTCTGGAGATGGTTATATATATATATATATATATATATATATATATATATATATATATATATATATATATATATATATATATATATATATATATTCCTATGAGTCCACGGGGAAAATGAAGCACGAAAAGTTCCCAAGTGCACTTTCGTGTAATAACCGCAATCACATGTGATTGTCCAAAACATGTTTTGGACAATGTTTACCAAATGGCGTCCTAGCTTCGTCTCTTCGTTGTATATCAACTGACTGTTATATTTCTCTCTTTTGTCTCCCCTGATGATGTGATTATTACACGAAAGTGCACTTGGGAACTTTTCGTGTTTCATTTTCCCCGTGGACTCATAGGAATATATATATATATATATATATATATATATATATATATATATATATATATATATATATATATATATATATATATATATATATATATATATATATATATATGCCTTTCCTTCCGTACCCTTCTCTCTCTCTCTCTCTCTCTCTCTCTCTCTCTCTCTCTCTCTCTCTCTCTCTCTCTCTCTCTCTCTCTCTCTCTCTCTCTCTCTCTCTCTCTCTCTCTCTCTACCGTTCACAACCGCCTCAGTTCTGACCATACAAAGCTATGATTCCTTAACACTATCAATCCTATAATGTGTATGAGATGTGTATATACAACTATATAAATCTCTCCCCACATCCTCTCATGTGTTTTGAACAAAAAGAACACACACACACACACACACACACACACAATATGTGGGTCCCCACGAGAGTCAACCCCCCCCCCCCCACCCCACAGTACAATACAAACAAGTAATCATAAACAGGTAATTCCAGTTGGGTCGACTGATGCAGAGGGCCGGGTGTCATTCAACGCATGACACGCATGCCAAATGTCACGTTGTCCCAGCCTGCTGTGCATGACGCATGGCGGAGACAGAGCAAGAGGAGGAGAAGCAGAAAGAAGAATGAGAGAGAGAGAGAGAGAGAGAGAGAGAGAGAGAGAGAGAGAGAGAGAGAGAGAGGTCAACACCTCTCATCCTCTGGTCTGTCTTTACCAAACAAATAAACAAACAAACAGCAAAACTTTTGCCGAGTAAACAAAATCCAGATGTTAAGCCGACATGATAAACACATGTTCTGGCCATAGAAAACATACTTACATATAGTAAAGATATATTGAATATTCATGTGAGGTTCACAGAGCCATGTGACGCTTCATGTGAGGTTCACAGAGTCATGTGAGGTTCACAGAGCCATGTGACGCTTCATGTGAGGTTCACAGAGTCATGTGAGGTTCACAGAGCCATGTGACGCTTCATGTGAGGTTCACAGAGCCATGTGACGCTTCATGTGAGGTTCACAGAGTCATGTGAGGTTCACAGAGTCATGTGAGGTTCACAGAGCCATGTGACGCTTCATGTGAGGTTCACAGAGTCATGTGAGGTTCACAGAGTCATGTGAGGTTCACAGAGTCATGTGAGGTTCACAGAGCCATGTGACGCTTCATGTGAGGTTCACAGAGTCATGTGAGGTTCACAGAGTCATGTGAGGTTCACAGAGCCATGTGACGCTTCATGTGAGGTTCACAGAGTCATGTGAGGTTCACAGAGCCATGTGACGCTTCATGTGAGGTTCACAGAGCCATGTGACGCTTCATGTGAGGTTCACAGAGCCATGTGACGCTTCATGTGAGGTTCACAGAGCCATGTGACGCTTCATGTGAGGTTCACAGAGCCATGTGACGCTTCATGTGAGGTTCACAGAGCCATGTGACGCTTCATGTGAGGTTCACAGAGCCATGTGACGCTTCATGTGAGGTTCACAGAGCCATGTGACGCTTCATGTGAGGTTCACAGAGTCATGTGAGGTTCACAGAGCCATGTGACGCTTCATGTGAGGTTCACAGAGTCATGTGAGGTTCACAGAGTCATGTGAGGTTCACAGAGCCATGTGACGCTTCATGTGAGGTTCACAGAGTCATGTGAGGTTCACAGAGTCATGTGAGGTTCACAGAGTCATGTGAGGTTCACAGAGTCATGTGAGGTTCACAGAGTCATGTGAGGTTCACAGAGCCATGTGACGCTTCATGTGAGGTTCACAGAGTCATGTGAGGTTCACAGAGTCATGTGAGGTTCACAGAGTCATGTGAGGTTCACAGAGTCATGTGAGGTTCACAGAGTCATGTGAGGTTCACAGAGCCATGTGACGCTTCATGTGAGGTTCACAGAGTCATGTGAGGTTCACAGAGTCATGTGAGGTTCACAGAGTCATGTGAGGTTCACAGAGTCATGTGAGGTTCACAGAGTCATGTGAGGTTCACAGAGTCATGTGAGGTTCACAGAGTCATGTGAGGTTCACAGAGTCATGTGAGGTTCACAGAGTCATGTGAGGTTCACAGAGTCATGTGAGGTTCACAGAGCCATGTGACGCTTCATGTGAGGTTCACAGAGTCATGTGAGGTTCACAGAGTCATGTGAGGTTCACAGAGCCATGTGACGCTTCATGTGAGGTTCACAGAGTCATGTGAGGTTCACAGAGCCATGTGACGCTTCATGTGAGGTTCACAGAGCCATGTGACGCTTCATGTGAGGTTCACAGAGTCATGTGAGGTTCACAGAGTCATGTGAGGTTCACAGAGTCATGTGAGGTTCACAGAGTCATGTGAGGTTCACAGAGTCATGTGAGGTTCACAGAGTCATGTGAGGTTCACAGAGTCATGTGAGGTTCACAGAGCCATGTGACGCTTCATGTGAGGTTCACAGAGTCATGTGAGGTTCACAGAGTCATGTGAGGTTCACAGAGTCATGTGAGGTTCACAGAGTCATGTGAGGTTCACAGAGTCATGTGAGGTTCACAGAGTCATGTGAGGTTCACAGAGTCATGTGAGGTTCACAGAGTCATGTGAGGTTCACAGAGCCATGTGACGCTTCATGTGAGGTTCACAGAGTCATGTGAGGTTCACAGAGTCATGTGAGGTTCACAGAGCCATGTGACGCTTCATGTGAGGTTCACAGAGTCATGTGAGGTTCACAGAGTCATGTGAGGTTCACAGAGTCATGTGAGGTTCACAGAGCCATGTGACGCTTCATGTGAGGTTCACAGAGTCATGTGAGGTTCACAGAGTCATGTGAGGTTCACAGAGCCATGTGACGCTTCATGTGAGGTTCACAGAGTCATGTGAGGTTCACAGAGTCATGTGAGGTTCACAGAGCCATGTGACGCTTCATGTGAGGTTCACAGAGTCATGTGAGGTTCACAGAGCCATGTGACGCTTCATGTGAGGTTCACAGAGTCATGTGAGGTTCACAGAGTCATGTGAGGTTCACAGAGTCATGTGAGGTTCACAGAGTCATGTGAGGTTCACAGAGTCATGTGAGGTTCACAGAGTCATGTGAGGTTCACAGAGCCATGTGACGCTTCATGTGAGGTTCACAGAGCCATGTGACGCTTCATGTGAGGTTCACAGAGCCATGTGACGCTTCATGTGAGGTTCACAGAGCCATGTGACGCTTCATGTGAGGTTCACAGAGTCATGTGAGGTTCACAGAGTCATGTGAGGTTCACAGAGTCATGTGAGGTTCACAGAGCCATGTGACGCTTCATGTGAGGTTCACAGAGCCATGTGACGCTTCATGTGAGGTTCACAGAGCCATGTGACGCTTCATGTGAGGTTCACAGAGCCATGTGACGCTTCATGTGAGGTTCACAGAGCCATGTGACGCTTCATGTGAGGTTCACAGAGCCATGTGACGCTTCATGTGAGGTTCACAGAGTCATGTGAGGTTCACAGAGCCATGTGACGCTTCATGTGAGGTTCACAGAGTCATGTGAGGTTCACAGAGCATGTGACGCTTCATGTGAGGTTCACAGAGCCATGTGACGCTTCATGTGAGGTTCACAGAGTCATGTGAGGTTCACAGAGCATGTGACGCTTCATGTGAGGTTCACAGAGTCATGTGAGGTTCACAGAGCCATGTGACGCTTCATGTGAGGTTCACATAGCCATGTGAGGTTCAGAGTCATGTGAGGTTACAGAGTCGTGTGACGCTTCATGTGAGGTTCACAGAGCCATGTGACGCTTCATGTGAGGTTCACAGAGCCATGTGACGCTTCATGTGAGGTTCACATAGCCATGTGAGGTTCACAGAGTCATGTGAGGTTACAGAGTCGTGTGACGCTTCATGTGAGGTTCACAGAGTCATGTGAGGTTCACAGAGCCATGTGACGCTTCATGTGAAGGCTGAGGTGGTCAGAGCGGGAGAAGGCACGTTCACAGAGGCGACATTGGAAGGGTCGGTCGCCCGTGTGTTTGCGGTAGTGTCGGGTCAGCTCGTCAGAACGCGCGAACTTCCAGCCACAACCCTTCCAGTCGCACGTGTAGGGCTTCTCCCCCGTGTGGGTCCGCATGTGCGCCTTCAGGTGCGACGACTTGGCGTACGTCTTGGCGCAGCTGCCGTGGGGGCAGGTGTGGACGATCGCCTTGCGACGCGTCCACGTCCGTCTCCGTCGGGTCTTAGGCTTGACGGACTGCTGCTGCTGCTGCTGTTGCTGTTGCGGTGGCGGTGGCACCGTCGGGAAGCCGTGGGGCAGCCCCACAGGGAGGCAGGGGGCCATGCCTGGCGCCAGAGGGCCAGTGAGGCCAGCGGGGACCTGGGTGGCCATGAGGGAGGGCGACGAGGGGGGTGTGAGGAGCGGGTTGCTGGAGACGGGAGGTAGCGCCGACGGGTAGGCTGGCGGAGCCGCGGTGGCGGGAGTGTACAGGTCGGCCGGGTAGGGCGGCGTGGAGGGGAAGTACCCGTATTGCAGGCTGCCGGCGGCGTCGCCCCCAGCAGGGTAGTACTCCGTCCAGGTGGTGGTGGTGCCGTCCTTGTACTCCCAGCCGGCCTCCGGCACCACCTGGTCCGCGTACTCGCTCTTGACGCGCCAGCTGCCGGCGGGGTAGTGGGTCGCGTACGTCGGGCAGGTCTCTCCTGACGCAGGCGAGAGCGTGCGTGTCTCCTGAGCCGGGCAGGAGCTCACGCCGCCACCTGACGTGGTGGTGGTGGTGGTGGTGTTGACTGCGGACACTGTGGTGGTGCTGCTGGTCAGGACCCCTTGCCCGGGAGACCGTGGAGGGTTCGACATGTGTGTCGGGGCCGTGGGCAGGTGTGGGTGTGGCTGCAGGTGTGTGGGCGGTGCCAGGTGTGGGTGTGTGGCCTCCTGCTGCTGGTGGTGGTGGTGTGGCTGTAAGGTTAGGTGTGGGGGCTGGTGTGGAGTGGTCGAGTGTTGTGGGGGCGTAGGGGAGTGTTGTGGGTGGGCTAGGTGTTGTAGGTGGGTGGAGGAGTGTTGTGGGTGTGTGGGCGGGTGGTGGGCGGTGGGCGGGAAGACAGGAGGGGCTCCCTCACTGGTGGTGGTGGTGGAGAACTTGATGTCGCCCAGGAGCACTGTCTCAATGTCCTGCCACATCTGAAAAGATCAGAGAGGCTGAATTAGTGTGGTCATCAACCATCGTTCCTCCAACACTATCTCCCCCAGTATCATCCTTCCTCCAACACTATCTCCCCCAGTATCATCCTTCCTCCAACACTATCTCCCCCAGTATCATCCTTCCTCCAACACTATCTCCCCCAGTATCATCCTTCCTCCAACACTATCTCCCACAGTATCATCCTTCCTCCAACACTATCTCCCCCAGTATCATCCTTCCTCCAACACTATCTCCCCCAGTATCATCCTTCCTCCAACACTATCTCCCCCAGTATCATCCTTCCTCCAACACTATCTCCCCCAGTATCATCCTCTCTCCAACACTATCTCCCCCAGTATCATCCTTCCTCCAACACTATCTCCCCCAGTATCATCCTTCCTCCAACACTATCTCCCCCAGTATCATCCTTCTCCAACACTATCTCCCCCAGTATCATCCTCTCTCCAACACTATCTCCCCAGTATCATCCTTCCTCCAACACTATCTCCCCCAGTATCATCCTTCCTCCAACACTATCTCCCCCAGTATCATCCTTCCTCCAACACTATCTCCCCCAGTATCATCCTTCCTCCAACACTATCTCCCCCAGTATCATCCTCTCTCCAACACTATCTCCCCCAGTATCATCCTTCCTCCAACACTATCTCCCCCAGTATCATCCTTCCTCCAACACTATCTCCCCCAGTATCATCCTTCCTCCAACACTATCTCCCCCAGTATCATCCTTCCTCCAACACTATCTCTCCCAGTATCATCCTTTCTCCAACACTATCTCCCCCAGTATCATCCTCTCTCCAACACTATCTCCCCCAGTATCATCCTTCCTCCAACAATATCTCCCCCAGTATCATCCTTCTCCAACACTATCTCCCCCAGTCTTATCCTTTCTCCAACACTCTCTTCCCCAGCAAATATGCTTCAACACCTCCACGACATAGAGTCACTATTATTGTTTTAATCTCCAACATTTATCTTTCAGTAACACTTGTTGAATTAAGAAAAAAGATCCACAAAATATATAATTTTCCCTTTTTTTTTTTAACAAACTCACATCTAAATAGTCAGCCATGACTGTTGACCGTTGCCTGACACCATTCACTTTTTTTAAAACCAGCCAGTTATGACGTACGACTCTCGTAAAGTGTGCGCGCAACACAAACAACACAAGGGTGTGAGGTTGGGCGGGTGGTGGTACGTCCTCTCGCCACACGTCTTACTCCTCAACTGGTTCCCAGCTGTACGTGTGCACCTGTTCTTATTTTCCAGACGTGTGGCAGAGGGCGAGCCCACAGCCCTCCCTCTCTTCCTCTGGGTTTCGTCGTGTTTCCTCGTCCATCGTCGCCTCGTCGTCTCTCCTCCCTCGTCTCTCCTCCCTTCCCGACATGGCCAAGGACGTCGTGGTTCTTCCGTCAGCTTCGTCTCTAAGTTGATTTTTAGATTTACGATTTCATATAACGATTGTAACTTTGATATTAATGTGACGTTGGATGATCGACGACAGGGTCGGCGATGCTAAAGAATCATTCCAGATTAACCGTCATTCACTGTGCGTTTTAGATGCTGACATCATCGTCGGCCAATGAAGGACGCTCTTCAGTACGTCTCCTCCAATCAGCGCGAGGAGAGGAGGGATCTCGGACGGGCAGGACCAATCACGGCGCTGGCCTGCGGGCACGTGCCTCTTATCACGACTTCACTCAGCAGTGGTGACAATTAACACCATTTTTCTAGACGGATTACACTTGGCGCTCAGCCTCTGAATCACTTTTATTTAGAGAAATAATCACGACATAGACCATTCTCAGACCGCAAGTCCATTTTCTTAAGAAGAAACGCATCTTTTAATTAGCATAATGGCGACACTCGGCATCTGGCGAGGTCCGTTTTCTCGGGGCAGTTTCATGCCTTACAAGGGATAAAATAACCCCTCGCGGACAAGAAGGGCATGACCCATATACGCCCCGTGGTAGGGCCCGGGCCCTTCTCTCCCGCAGGGGGTGTGGGGGGCCCCCCTCCCCCCCACCGCGGGTGATCAGCGCGAGGGGATTAATTAAGTCTATCGTGGCGTGGGCTCATCCCTGCCCCGCGGCCCACGGCAGACAATAGCCGCGCAGTACCCGCGCCCGGATGGCTAGTTACGGCTCGTGATAGATGGATGGAGAGGCGCGGGGGGGGCAGGCGTGGATGCAGTAGGCCCCCCCGCCCCCCTCTTAATGCATGTGCTGCACGGTCGATCGCATGGTGGATAAGGCACGGGAAATAACCACTAGGGACGGACGGTGGTCCTCAGGTGAGAGATGGGTTGGCATAAAGACCACGCAGGACATGTCCTCAGGGTCGAGGGTGGGTCTGTTGCTCTGTTGGTCTGTTGGGGGTGTCTCTCACCACGGGAGGGGGGGGGGCCAGAGGTGATAGTAGTACCCCCTCCCCCCTTCCCCCATATACGCGAAGATTTTGGCCATTAGACCGGGGCGAGCGAACGAGTAGTTAAAGATTGTTTTCACACGAGACTTGGTGAGTGGTGAGGTGTGAGGTGGCCAGCGTTATGAGAGAGAGAGAGAGAGAGAGAGAGGGCGGGCTCAGTGACACCGCCCCTCCCCCAGAGACCAGAGACCACCACCCCAGAGACCAGAGTGGCCCAGGTCCTCCAACAATAGCATAGAGACCAGACCATCGCTGGTCCGGCTCCCTACCTCGGGAGATTTCAACGCAGCGTCAACGTGTAATCCTGGACTCGTCTGCTAAGTAAGGGCTTGAGGGGGCGGGCGCCCCTAGCTGTTACTCCCTGGGGATTACACCCTCGCCCCTGGGGGGGGTCCCTCCCTCACGAGGAACTTCAGGGCCAAGACAGTGCTCAGGGAAAGAGACCGTGTCGTGAGGTTTGAGGTGCCTACTGATGAGGTGTGAGGTGCCTGCTGGTCGAGTGTGTCGTGAGGTGTGAGGTGCCTGCTGACCGAGAAAGATTGTTTCATAGTCGTATGTTAGAAGGCCGAAGCTCCCTCCCTCACTGGGACCTGAGGTAGTCCGCTCCCTCACTGGGACCTGAGGTAGTCCGCTCCCTCACTGGGACCTGAGGTAGTCCGCTCCCTCACTAGGACCTGAGGTAGTCCGCTCCCTCACTGGGACTGAGACAGTGATAAATACGCTCAGGCAACGAGAGCTGTTTTAATAATGTCTTAATCAAGGAAAGTATGATCATTTTACAGACAGTTTATAATGTTTTGTCTGGCAGTTTAGTGAGCACTCGCGCGCGAAGTGCAATTTCGTTTGTATATCGGACGTTAAGGATAGTTTCATCGCTGTTTCCCGTGTTAGCGAGGTAGCGCCAAGAACAGACGGAGAAAGGCCACGTTCGCTCACGTGGTCTCTAGCAGTCGTGTGTAATGCACCGAAACCACAGCTCCCAACAAACATATTTATGGTTTACCCCAGACGCTTCACATGCCCTGGTTCAATCCATTGACGGCACGTCGACCCAAATATAGTAAACCATACCAATTTACTCTGTTTCGTGCACGCCTTTCACCCTCCTGCATGTTCAGTCCCCGATCGCTCAAAATCTTTTTCACTTCATCCTTCCACCTCCAATTTGGTCTCCTGTTTCTCCTCGTTCCCTCCACCTCTGACACATACATCCTCTTTGTCAATCTTTCCTCTCTCATTCTCTCCATGTGCCCAAACCATTTCAAAACACCCTCTTCTGCTCTCTCAACCACGCTCTTTTTATTTCCACACATCTCTCTTACCCTTACGTTACTTACTCGATCAAACCACCTCACGCCACATATTGTCCTCACATCTCATTTCCAGCACATCCACTCTCCTCCGCACAGTCTTTGTAGCCCACGCCTCGCATCCATATAATTCTGTTGGAACTACTATTCCTTCATACATACCCATTTTTGCTCTCTCAGATAGTGTTTTCTTTTTCCACACGTTCTTCATCGCTCTCAGAACCTTCGCCCCCTCCCCCACCCTATGACTCACTTCCGCTTCCATAGTTCCATTCGCTGCTAAGTCCACTCTCAGATATCTAAAACACTTCACTTCCTCCAAATAACCTGTCCCTTAACCCTGTTGAAATTAATAACCTTGCTTTTATTCACATTTACTCTAAGCTTTCTCCTTTCACACATTTTTCCAAACTGTCACCGACTAAAGCAGTTGGATTTTTCTTCATTCTAATCCGCTATCAGTGCTGTATCATCAGCAAACAACAACTGACTCACTTCCCAGACCGTGTCATCCCCAACCGATTGCATATTCGCCCCTCTCTCCAAGACTCGCATTCACCTCCCTAACAACCCCATCCATAAACAAATTAAACAACAATGGAGACATCACACACCCCTGCCTCAAACCGACATTCACTGGGAACCAATCACTTTCCTCTCTTCATTTTCGTACACATGCCTTACATTCTTGGTAAAAACAACTCACTGCTTCTAGCAACTTGCCTCCCACACCATATATTCTTAATACCTTCCACAGAGCATCTCTATCAACTTTATCATATGCCTTCTCCAGATCCATAAATGCTACATACAAATCCCTGCTTTTCTGAGTATTTCTCACACACATTCTTCAAAGCAAACACCTGATCCACACATTCTGTACTACTTCTGATACCACACTGTATGTATGTATATTACAATACATGTGTAGCGGAGTGTATATAGGACAGTGAAGTGTGTATATAGTAATACAAGAACAGGAAATCATGTCTAATGCAGCATGTAACAGGTAAGTATATCAACACACGAGAAATGTGAAGTACGTACATAATGGCATGTGACTTGCTATGATCTTTTTGGCTTTGGATAACCACAAATAAAATTTGGGACGTGAATGGAAGCCAATGTTTGGTCATGGATGTGATTACACATAGTTTAACGTTTTATCGATGATCTATCGAAGAATTATTGCCGATAGATTATTGAGATTTCATTGTACTAATATATATTTCCACTGCGTTTAGAGTTTTGAAATTCTAATGTATCTCTGAGTGTGTTTTAGTAAGTATGGTAATATTGATTGTTTGATAGCGTAAACTGAAGATTAATGAGAGATCCCTAAATGTAAATAAAAGTAAATGTGTGTTTTAAGAATTGGATATAATCTTTTACTATCTCTAGTTTGGTCCAAAAACGGAATACAAGTATATAGCATACTCGTTTTGATCATTCTAAATATGATTTAGATGATAATATCAACATTTAGCAAAATCAGAGATCAAAAACCCGTCAAAAATATGGCCGATTAGGAGGGTATGCAAATTAGAATCTCAATCAACCTTAATCCTGTACAGCAACAGTGTTCAGATGGTTCTTAGAATATCCTCACAACTGATCCATGAAATAAACTTCACATTCGACACGTAGAAGTGTGAGACTTCTACAGAGAAATCGGAGCCGCCAGTGATTGAAGCTCTGTAGAGAATGAAAATAACTAAATAATTACATAAAAAATAACATCAAAACCCTGGTTTCAGACGACACTGACTCTCTCCAGAGATTAATGTGTCTTCAAGAAGAAGAACAACAGCCAACGCAGAACACCTTGAAGAACAGAACACTTGCAGAGGCAAGATAACAACAGACATAAAACACCTGGAAACTAAACCAACCACAGACAGAAAACGTGTACACACACACACACACACACACACACACACACACACACACACACACACACACACACCACCAACTACAAACATCAAATAAAAACACGAAGTTTGAGTAAGTGACCCGCTTGTTATAAAACACCAATGTATAATTTCTATAATTGTAGCGTGATTATAGGAGGAGGAGCGTCCCCCACACCCAGGCCACATTATAGGTAATGATAGAGTCATGTACACACCAGGTAAACCCGACCAGACAAAGTGGATTTGTTCTCTTGTGGTTTATGACAACATCAACTTACATAACTGAGGCATTCTTGTTTATTTATCTGTTTATTTTACATAACTGAGGTATTCTTGTTTATTTATCTGTTTATTTTACATAACTGAGGCATTCTTGTTTATTTATCTGTTTATTTTACATAACTGAGGTATTCTTGTTTATTTATCTGTTTATTTTACATAACTGAGGCATTCTTGTTTATTTATCTGTTTATTTTACATAACTGAGGCATTCTTGTTTATTTATCTGTTTATTTTACATAACTGAGGTATTCTTATTTATTTATCTATTTATTTTACATAACTGAGGCATTCTTGTTTATTTATCTTTATTTTACATAACTGAGGTATTCTTATTTATTTATCTATTTATTTTACATAACTGAGGAATTCTTACTTATTTATTTATCTGTTTATTTTACATAACTGAGGAATTCTAACTTATTTGTTTATTTATCTATTTACTTTACATGACAGGAATTCTTATTATTTATTCATTTATTTATTTATCTATCTATTTTACATCACAGCAGTTCTTATTTAATCATTTATCTATTCATCTATTTATTTTACATAACTGAGAAATTCTTATTTGTCTGTTACTTTATCTATTCATCTATTTATTTATACATCATTCATTTATTTATCATTTTTACATAGTATGAATACAGTCCTGGATGTACGAGACCTGGAGATCACCTGTAACATTATTGATTAATGACACGTTACATACCAGGGTATTAATACCATTATGGTACCACTGCAGTACAATCATTATGGTACCACTACAGTACCATCATTATGGTACCACTGCAGTACCATCATTATGGTACCACTGCAGTACCATCATTATGGTACCACTGCAGTACCATCATTATGGTACCACTGCAGTACCATCATTATGGTACCACTGCAGTACCATCATTATGGTACCACTGCAGTACCATCATTATGGTACCACTGCAGAATGATAAATGATTATATTGCCCAGGTTATGTATGCTCAGCTCTCTCACTAGGTATAACTGAGTGATTATTTTTATTTTCATGGATACATTTATATTTAGGCTGAGACACACACACACGCACACACACACACACACACACACACACACACATACACACACACACACACACACACAGACACACACACACACACACACACACAATACGTCACATTACCACCCACACAACCCGATCTACTGCCGCCCCCCCACCCCCCTGCTGCTACCCCCTACCCCCCCACACACCCCACACCCCCTCCCCCAACAAAAGCACCCCCCCCCCACCACACCAGCCGAGTGTACTCCAGCAGAGCGTAACAATAGACGAGGCAGACTCGTGGTCAAGAGCCACACTGTGACACTGATCCAGGGGCGACACACACACACACACACACACACACACACACACCGACTCGAACGCACACGTCGGAGAGGGTCGGTCGAGGTGGGGGGGGGGGGGGGGGAAGGGGGAGGAGAGTCGACGGTGAGCGCTACGGGCAGTCGCAGAGGACGGTCTACCCCTTGATATGGTACGGTGTAGATCTCTCTCTTTGATTGAGGAAACTCACGGAGTGGGGGGAGGGGGAGGTAAGCTCTGAAGGTGGTGTGGGTTAGCACTGTACTTGACCTAGTGACGAGAGACAGATACACAGAGAGAGAGAGAGAGAGAGAGAGAGAGAGAGAGAGAGAGAGAGAGAGAGAGAGAGAGAGAGAGAGAGACTAGCGAGGGACGGGAGAGATAGCCACGCGCTTGGGAGAGATAGATGTGAGAGGCAGGTGAGGAAGAGTTGCAGCGGGGGAGATAAGAGAGACGTGGATATATTGAGTGGGGGGGAGAGACAGAGACGCGGGAGGAGACACAGAGAAGTAAAGAGATTGTTTAGATATAGAGAGGGACAAAGAAATGTTAAGAAAGAGAATTGATGAAGAAAATGCAAATTACATACATTTACATACATACGTATATATATATATATATATATATATATATATATATATATATATATATATATATATATATATATATATATATATATATATACTCATTTACGGACATGTACATATATGCATACGTATACATACATACGTACATTTATGTACATATGGTGAACATGTATGTGAGTATGTATGACTGGGTACATTATGTAAACACCTGCCATACTGCCCACACCTGCCCAGCATCCCCACACACCTGCCACCAACCTCCCCCCCCCCACACACCTGCCCAGTACCCCACACACCTGCCCAGCATCCCCACACACCTGCCACCAACCTCCCCCCCCACACACACCTGCCCAGCATTCCCGTTACACCTGCTTAGCACCCCCACACACCTGCTTAGCACCCCCACACACCTGCTTAGCACCCCCACACACCTGCCCAGCATCCCCATACACCTGCTTAGCATCCCCACACCTGCCCAGCACCCCCACACCTGCCCAGCATCCCCATACACCTGCTTAGCACCCCCACACACCTGCCAGCACCTCGATACCTCCCCAGCACCCACTACCCAGCACCCCACACACCTGCCCAGCACCCCACACACCTGCCCACCATCCTCCACCCCCCTCCCCCACAGCACTTAAGCGAGAGGCGAGACGGTATCTCGTGTGTGTGGGGGTGTGGGGGTAGTCGGGCATGTTGGCTGGTGATATCCACCTGACCTTACCAGACCTTTAATCTGGTGACACAGACCAAGCTGACCCTTGACCCTGACCTCCGCTCCTCCAGCCACACTCCTACGTTAATCCTCACCCCCACCCCTCCACCCCCACCCCAAGGTACGCTCAGACGCATTATAGACTTAAAACATACAATGTGTTGTGAGTGTGGGTTGTGAGTGTGTGTGTTGTGAGTGGGTGTGTTGTGAGAGTGTGTGTTGTGAGTGTGTGTTGTGAGTGTGTGTAGTGAGTGTGTTGTGAGTATGTGTTGTGAGAGTGTGTGTTATGAGTGTGTAGTGAGTGTGTGTTGTGAGTGTGTGTAGTGAGTGTGTTGTGAGAGTGTGTGTTGTGAGTGTGTGTGTTGTGAGTGTGTTTTGTGAGTGGGTGTTTTGTGAGAGTGTGTGTTGAGAGTGTGTTTTGTGAGTGGGTGTGTTGTGAGAGTGTGTGTTGTGAGTGTGTTTTGTGAGTGGGTGTGTTGTGAGTGTGTGTGTGTTGTGAGTGAATGTCTTGTCGCCTCATAGGATGAGGAATGCAGGCAACTCACAGGGCGGCCGCGCGGTTCACCTCACACTTATAACTCACTTAAGAACACTTACAATAACCTCACA
Source organism: Panulirus ornatus (assembly GCF_036320965.1). Taxonomy (NCBI): domain Eukaryota; kingdom Metazoa; phylum Arthropoda; class Malacostraca; order Decapoda; family Palinuridae; genus Panulirus; species Panulirus ornatus. The sequence continues at coordinate 46,920,853 of NC_092230.1, read as the reverse complement.
AGGACATACTTATAACACGTAAAGCGCGCTGGAAGTGAAGCACGCTGGCAGAACCTATCACAACACACAACACAACTGCGACAGATTATAACACTTGTAGACCTGGGGGTACAAGCAAGAGTCTCACAACGGGAAACACACACACACACACACACACACACACACACACACACACAACACAGTTACAACACATTCATAACATGACACGCACTCATAAGATGACACACTCACAACATACTCATAACATGACACGCACTCATAAGATGACACACTCACAACATACTCATAACATGACACGCACTCATAAGATGACCCACACACTCACGAGACATTCACAATATGACACACACACACTCACAACATATTTCTAACATGACACGTACTCACAACACATTCACGGCAATACATACACTCACAAACTACTCACAGCTTACTCACCATACATAGAACGCTCAAAACGAATGACTACAGCAGACACTGTACTCAGAACAGGCTCATACCACCACACACACACACTCACTCACAACTCATCGCACAACGCACTCATAGTATACTCAGTACCAAACATAGAACACACTATATACTTAACGCACTTTCACAATACGTTCACACTCTCAACACACTCAGGTCATCACATACTCGCCACAAAGACTCAAAACTCTGTGGGAATCGACGTGTGTGAGAGGGTCTTGTGAGTCGACGCTCTTGTCTCAGAGTCTCACACTAGAACAGTACAGGAGGCAAAGGGTCCGTCCGCTGGCGAATATCAGAATACTCTTCCGTCCGCTGGCGAATATCAGAATACTCACCTTTCAAGATCGAGGGAGATATTCAGCAAGCTGTTGTTCATTGCGTGGTAGTTAGAACAACCCTCCAGTGGTATCACACGCCTCTCAGGCTTGGGCCGCCGTACTGGGGGGGGGGGGGGCACAGACAGAACCCCTCCCACTGGCGAACTGATAGAGAAAGTGCAGAGGAGGAGGAGGAGGAGAGCGGCACAGAGGGGTCACAGAAGATATGAGGAACTGTGTTACAGGTGTGAGGGTGGGTGGGGGGGGTAGGGGGGATGTTGTTCTTCTCTCTCTCTCTCCTCCCCCCCCCCCCCGGCCATAAATCTGTGCCTTCGATGGAAGAGATAGAGGAGGAAGGGAAGGGAAGGGAGATGTGACCTCATCACAACAACCGGCCGGTTTCTTAAACCAGTTTGATAACGTGAACACGAAACTGTTCTCTCCCACACAGACGTCCAGACTGAAGAGGCACACGTGACACCACGGAACATGGAACACGAGACGTGTTGGGGAACATATGGAAAGAATTACTTTTATAGTATGAGAGTTGTGGATGGTGGTGTGGGGGTGGAAGGGGATGGATAAGCTGAGTTGTGAGATTGTGAAGGTGGTCAGTATACAGAGGTTAAAAGGGTTGTGTGATAGAATGTTCAAAAGATGGCGCCCCACCCGTGCACAACTCCCTCCCCGTACAGTACAAGAGATGGGGGCCCATATATATATATATATATATATATATATATATATATATATATATATATATATATATATATATATATATATATATATATATATATATATATATATGTATATATATATATTTTTTTTTTTTTTTTTTTTTTGGGGGGGGGGATTCTTACAATTCAAGTGTGGGCCGTTTTGATAACTGTTTCTTTTCCTACGTCTCGAGACTTTAGAACTCTCATCCCCTTCATGTCTTCCTTAACAACTATGACCTTTGTAAAAAGCAGGTTTTCCATTTTCTCCCTAAACTCTTGAAATTATATTTTCTCTATATTTCTCCGTGTCAGAAACACTTTCCACATCTCACTCAAGGCTGGGCGTTGATGTAGGCTGGTGTCCGCTCACTGGAACCTTCAGCCATTGAGAAATAAAACATCGTGTTCACCTCATCTTCTGAACTTCCCCTGTCACCATACAAGAATTGAAACCAATGTTTAATGTCCACATACACCACCTCATGACTCGTGTGTGTGTGTGTGTGTGTGTGTGTGTGTGTGTAAGGACGTCTTCCTGCAGCAGGAGATGGCTGACCCCAGCTGGCGGTCTGGACGATGGGTGTGAGGTCGTCCGTCCTGGCCAGCGCCGGTATCCCCCGGTCAGTTGGGCCGCGCCCCTCCTCCTCCTCCTCCGTCAGTGACGTTCTCGTAGCGGCCTCCGTCCGTCCGTCCGTCGGTCCGTCCGTGTAAGGGAGCGCCACCCGCCGCAGTACACGGGAGGGGACGGCTTACCGCCGGGAGCAACTACCTCCTTGAATGGTGGACATGACCAGCGTCCATCACCGGGGCCGGTGTGTGGTATCCTACCGGCCCGCTACACGCCTGACCGCTGTACCTGCTCCTCCTGACCGCTGTACCTCGGGTGTACCTGCTCCTCCTGACCGCTGTACCTGCTCCTCCTGACCGCTGTACCTCGGGTGTACCTGCTCCTCCTGACAGCTGTACCCGGGTGTACCTGAGTACGATGTTGCAGGAGTGTACACGTGAGGCATCGTACCGTTGTCTTCGGGTCGTTAGCAGGTGTGTGGTGTACAGGTGGGGTCCTCCCCTCAGACCTCCTGTTCGCCTAGGTGTTCACGTCTCCACGTCGGGAGCGTGGCGTGGCGTGGCGTGGCGCTGGACCAGCACGGTGTGAACCCCGACACACGCAGTGCCGGGGGATGTGGACTTGTATCATCGCGTCCTGGCAGTGACAACATGGGAGAACAGCTTAGAGAGAAGATGCGAGAGGGACCACATCGTCCGCGTTAACGTGTGATGGTCAGCCATCCTGAGCTGAGGTCTCCTGGGAGGTGGTCCGACGTCTGTGTGTGTGTGAGGAACTTCATCTCTTCCTGTATTAGGCCGGGGTCAGTGTGTGTGTGATGGTAGTACACACTGACCTCGTTCTGCTGCTCCGGTGGTGCTGGCCCACACGCGCAGCTTTGCGTAAGCGTCCTTAATCCGGCGTCCATATTGGTGCTGAAGTACACACCGAGGACCAGGAACTGCCGTGGTCCCTGTGGTTCTCCGTCCAGGAGAGACCATGAGGATCGGATTCTCAAGGCCCCGTGGACGTAAGCCGGTTGAGACAAGTAGCGCCAGGAAGAGACGGACAAATGGGCTCATTTGCTCACATTAATTCTCCAGCTGTCGTGTGTAATGCACCCAAGCCACAGCTCCCCTAGCCACATCTCAGGCCCCCACAGACCTTCCCATGGTTTACCCAGGACTGTTCATACGCCCTGGTTCAGCATATACACGAGAGATGTGAATGAAGGAGGGGAACCAGTGTTGCATGGCTGTGAGACACACCCCAAGTGTTTCACCATCCCCTCCCCACACACACCCCACACACACCCCACACACATATGGTCGTCCTGTGTGACATACACCTCAGCACCATCACCCACACATTCATTTCCATTCGATTTCCGGGTCTGAGAATGACCCACAGGTCCGGTACCGAAGCTTGTGTGTGATCTCGTGAAAACCGCTGGTACATTGGACTGATCTGTGATGACGTTGTGGGATATACCTTTATATATATATATATATATATATATATATATATATATATATATATATATAGAGTTTTACATGGATGTAAAAGGAACAAAAAAAAAGAACGTTCATAAGAATCGTATTGGAACGTTTGTTTGTGGTGGGGAGGGGGAGTGGAGCGAGCCATAACTCGTGGCCACACCATGTTATCCTTCACAAAGACCCCAAAACAAACAAGCGACCCCTGCATATTTATCGCCTAGTTAGCTGGCCGTTCATTTACGGCCATTTAAAGGCCCCCCCCCCCCCCCACAGACGCTTTCGTACGATTCCCAGACTCTGTACACACACTGGCGGGCCCGTGGCCTAATGTAATTGGTCATCAGAGGGATGGTTAAGACGGTGATTAGCCGCTGGTAATTATAGTTCGAGGGAGTGTGGTGGTTCTGTGTGCCCCGCCGAGATGCCGGTCAAGGGGGGGGGGGGGACCCCCTCACCCTCCCTACCAACCCCCCACCCCAGCACACCCAGTGCTGGGGGTGTGTGTGCGTGTGTGTGTGTGTGTGAGTGTGTGTGAGTGTGTGTGTGAGTGTGTGTGTGTGTGTGTGTGTGTGTGTGTGTGTGTGTGAGTGTGTGTGTGTGTGAGTGTGTGTGTGTGTGTGTGTGTTGTGTGTGTGTGTGTGTGTGTGTGAGTGTGTGTGTGAGTGTGTGTGTGTGTGTGTGTGTGTGTTGTGTGTGTGTGTGTGTGTGTGTGTGTGTGTGAGCTGCGGTCAGGTAGGAGGAGGAGAAGAGAAGTGTTGGTTCGTCTGAGTTCTTATCTGTGGTGATGGCCTGAGCCCCGGTGTGTGTCTCTCTTATCTCGGGGGTTAGATCTCTCTCTCTCTCTCTCTCTCTCTCTCTCTCTCTCTCTCTCTCTCTCATCTCACCGGTCCTCTCCCGGTATCTCACCGGTTCCCCTCCCGGTCCGCGCCCGGTGTCCAGCCCGGCAGTAATGAACAAATTAGGCGTGTCCAGCCCGCCCTCATGATGAGGTGCCACCGCCGCCCAGTTTCCGCCCCTCCGGCCGGGCGCCGCAAGGGTGGTAGTCCCCTGTTCCCCCCTCACACCCATAGAGAAAATTGATTTTAATTCAATTTTCCGAAATGGATCATGAGGGTTGGTGGCTTATTACCCGGGCGTGACCCCCTGTCCACGACCCTACCCTCACCGAGCACGACGGTACGACGGTACGGTCGCTGAACACGACGGTGCGATGGTGGGCCGACGGTGCGGTCGCTGGGCACGATGAGAGAGAGAGAGAGAGAGAGAGAGAGAGAGAGAGCCAGTGTCTGCACTGTACCACATACTTGCAGTCTGCCATTTTGGTGTTATTGTTCGACAGTGCCAGTGTTACTGCAGCTACTGTGGAGCCCAGTGTCTGCTACTGTTGCGACGGTTATCGCTACTGTTTGGGCCATTGCTGAAGGTATTGCTGCTACTGTTGTGGCTGCTATTGCTATTGTTCTGGCTATTATTGCTACTGTTGTGGCTATTAATGCTACTGTTGTGGCTATTAATGCTGCTGTTGTGGCTATTAATGCTACTGTTCTGGCAATTAATGCTACTGTTGTGTCTATTACTGCTACTGTTGTGGCTTTTAATGCTACTGTTGTGGCTATTAATGCTACTGTTGTGGCTATTAATGCCACTGTTGTGTCTATTGCTGCTACTGTTGTGGCTATTAATGCTACTGTTGTGGCTATTACTGCTACCGTTGTGGCTATTAATGCTACTGTTGTGGCTATTAATGCTACTGTTGTGGCATTTAATGCTACTGTTGTGGCTATTAATGCTACTGTTGTGGCTATTACTGCTACTGTTGTGGCTATTACTGCTAATGTTGTGGCTATTACTGCTAATATTGTGGCTATTAATGCTACTGTTGTGGTTATTAATGCTACTGTTGTGGCTATTAATGCTACTGTTGTGGCTATTAATATTACTGTTGTGGCTATTAATCCTACTGTTGTGGCTATTAATGCTACTGTTGTGGCTATTAATGCCAGCGTCATGGCCATACCTGCTGCTGTGTTTGCTTCCATCTTTACCTGACGTGCAGACGTTTTGTTGCACCGTGTCCAGCCTCCCGTTCCGGCCGCCCACTAGCCATCCTCTCCTCTGTAATCAGGTTCTTTTGCTCTGCTCTCCCAACACTCTCCCAAACCCGTTCCTCTCTCTCTCTCTCTCTCTCTCTCTCTCTCTCTCTCTCTCGTATCTCCTCAAGGTCGCGTCTTCCTCAGCAAGTTTGGTCAGCTCATGTTGTTCCCCTGAGCTGGTCCCTCTGGTGCGTTCCCTCCCGTCGTCGTGTGGCCAGCACCGCTTCACCTTCCTCCCGTCACCTGACGAAGGTGACATCGAGGAGGACCCCCTCCCACCTGACGAAGGTGACATCGAGGAGGACCCCCTCCCACCTGACGAAGGTGACATCGAGGAGGACCCCCTCCCACCTGACGAAGGTGACATCGAGGAGGACCCCCTCCCACCTGACGAAGGTGACATCGAGGAGGACCCCCTCCCCCCCTCGAGACCTGAGCCCGGATATGACGTCATCGGATCATCGTGGATCAAAATGGCTCCTGAAGTTTTACGTGTGAACGAAGGGAAAGATTCGGGACGTTCACATGATGGTTCATCGGCGCCGAAGCAGAGCTTCGAACCCCCTCCACTCAAGAGATTCGGTCTCGAACAATGATAACGATTTAGGATGGTGGAGGAGCAGCTCCGAAGCTTCACTTACTCGATCAATCAGTCTCGTAACTCTGGCCGCGCTTGACCTCGCTCGTCTGACCTGTTTTACGACCTCAGAGAAACCACCTCCCTTACAGCCTGGCGTACCCCCCCCCTCACACAGTCGATGTTCTGTACTTGTGTGTGTGTGTGTGAGAGAGAGAGAGAGAGAGAGAGAGAGAGAGAGAGAGAGAAGATGATAAGTGTAATACATCATAAAACTTGATACTGAATACGGTTGAGAGAGAGAAGCAGAGTTCATAGTTTTGATGTGTGCGTTGGGCCCTGAGTGGGGGAAGGGTAGGACTGGTGATGGGTGGTCTGGGGTGGTCCTGAGTGAGGGGCTGGGGATGGGAGGTATGGCTACGTGCTGGTGATGGGTCCTGGGGCTTGTCCTAGTGTGTGTGTGTGTGTGTGTGTGTGTGTGTGTATAGCACCAGGCGGTGGGTGAGGTAGGTTCTCGTAGACCTGCTCCTCACCCACCCGCACCCACCAGACCCACCACCTGAACCCTCCGCCCACCACCAGCAACACACACACACACACACACCTCCCCCCACTGGTGCTCGCCCCGCCTCGCCTCCACAATTACAACCTCACACCCAGCGTTCCCCCGGCCCAGCCAGCCAACCTCTTACCTCACAACTTCCTTGACACGTGTTTCACTACATGCACACTCGCCTCGCCCCAGGACCTGTGTGTGTGTGTGTGTGTGTCCCTCTCCCGCTTCCTCCTGAAGGTGTAGGAGCCTTCGTAAAATCTCTCTCTCTCTCTCTCTCTCTCTCTCTCTCTCTCTCTCTCTCTCTCTCTCTCTCTCTCTCTCTCTCGATCTATCTATCTATCTGATTGCCACGGTACAGACAAAAATGAGCGATGAAACCTACGTAGCAGTAGTGATAGAGGTGATGTGTTTATTGTTATTATTATTATTATTGTCTCTAGAGTGGGGTGTGGGGGGAAGGGACGCGACGCATTAACCACACCAACTACACCAGCAGCAGCACCAGCAGTAGTAGTAGTAGTAGTAGTAGCAGCAGTAGTAGTAGTAGTAATAGTAGCAGCAGTAGTAGTAGTATTAGTGGTAGTAGTAGTAGTAGTAGTAGTAGTAGCAGCAGCAGTAGCAGCAGTAGCAGTAGCAGTAGTAGAGGATAACCTGCCACCACCACACACCACCACCTTGGGCGTCAGTACAGCAGGAGGCAGCAGCACCACCTGCTGTTGTTATGGCACGTTCCACTATACTTGCGACGCCTCGGTACGACACGACCCAGGTCAGGTCAGGTCAGGTGTGTGTGTGTGTGTGTGTGTGTGTGGAGGTAAGGTGGCATGTGTACATGTGAGGATGCTGCTGCTGTGTACGTACGGGGAGTCGTTCAAAGGTCGTCCAGGTGTTGTGTGTGGAGCGGTCGTCCAGCAACACGTATGACGTCATGTTTACGGTGCCGTCCATGCTGATGACGTCACTGTTTACAGCTGCTACTGTCCTTAGCAACACTAACACCACCACCACACTACCACCACACTACCACCACACTACCACACTACCACCACACTACCACCACACCACACCACCACACTACCACCACACTACCACCACACTACCACACCACACTACCACACTACCACCACACTACCACACTACCACCACACTACCACCACACCACACCACCACACTACCACCACACTACCACACTACCACCACACTACCACCACACTACCAACACACCACACTACCACACTACCACCACACTACCACCACACTACCACCACACTACCACACTACCACCACACTACCACCACACTACCACACTACCACCACACCACTCCACCACACTACCACCACACTACCACACTACCACCACACTACCACCACACTACCACACTACCACCACACTACCACCACACTACCACCACACCACACTACCACCACACTACCACACTGCCACCACACTACCACCACACTACCACACTACCACCACACCACTCCACCACACTACCCACACTACCACACCACCACACCACCACACCTACCACCACACTACCACACTACCACCACACTACCACACTACCACCACACTACCACCACACTACCACTCACTACCACACTACCACACACACTACCACCACACTACCACACACCACCAAACACAAACCACCACACACCACACACCACACTACCACACACCACCACACACCACTACCACCACACTACCACACACCACCCACACTACCACCCACACTCCACACACTACCACCACCACCACACCACCACACTACCACCACACTACCAGCACACTATCACCACACTACCACACTACCACCACCACACTACCACACTACCACCACCACACTACCACCACACTACCACACTACCACCACACTACCAACACTACCACACTACCACACCACACTACCACCCCCACCACCACACTACCACACTACCACCACCACACTACCACACTACACTACCACACTACCACCACCACACTACCACCACACTACCACACTATCACCACACTACCACCACACTGCCACACTATCACCACACTACCACCACACTACCACCACACTACCACCACACTACCACACTATCACCACACTACCACCACACTACCACACTATCACCACACTACCACCACACTACCACACCACCACACTACCACACCACCACACTACCACACTACCACACTACACTACCACACTACCACCACCACACTACCACCACACCACACTACCACACTACCACCACACTACCACCACCACACCACACTACCACACCACACTACCACCACATTACCACACCACCACACCACACTACCACCACACCACCACACCACATCACCACCACACCACACCACCACACTACCACACCACCACACTACCACACTACCACACTACACTACCACACTACCACCACCACACTATCACCACACCACACTACCACACTACCACCACACTACCACCACCACACCACACTACCACACTACCACACCACACTACCACCACATTACCACACCACCACATCACACTACCACCACACCACCACACCACATCACCACCACACCACACCACCACACTACCACACCCCACCACACTACCACACCACACCACCACCACACTTCCTCACCACACTACCACACCACCAGCAGTAGCAGCATCAGGCCCCTTAGTGATAATCATCTTTACTGCCACAATTTATAGGTTTCACAGCTTGGTGACCCATGGTTGGGGGGGGGGGGGGGGGGCAGGTAACCTCCCCTGGGAGAGCGCATCCTTCACAGGGTGACGAAGGCTGAGGGAACCCCCTCAGAGGGTGATGTACTGGAGCCCCTCATCCCCCCCCCTCCAGCCTTGGCTCCTCCTCCAGCGTGGCCTTGGAGTGATCTCCCCCCTTCCCCCTCCCCTCCCGTAAGAGCCCTTATCCTCCCTCTGTATTCTTCTGGTCTGACGTCACTCTTCACTGTAGGAACCGGGGTCCGGTACTCTGCGTGGCCCCGTCTTCCACTCCTTCTGCGTCGCCTGCGTGGCCCCGTCTTCCGCTCCTTCTGCGTCGCCTGCGTGCTTTTAAGAGAGGCGCCGCCCATGGGGGTCGGTCGTCCCCGGGTGGAGCCAGGTGCTGCGCCCATCTCGCCGTGGAGGACCACCTGGGGGCTGTTCCTCTGAGCCCACCTGCGTGGAGGACCACCTGGGGGCTGTTCCTCTGAGCCCACCTGCGTGGAGGACCACTTGGGGGCTGTTCCTCTGAGCCCACCTGCGTGGAGGACCACCTGGGGGCTGTTCCTCTGAGCCCACCTGCGTGGAGGACCACCTGAGGGCTGTTCCTCTGAGCCCACCTGCGTGGAGGACCACCTGAGGGCTGTTCCTCTGAGCCCACCTGCGTGGAGGACCACCTGGGGGCTGTTCCTCTGAGCCCACCTGCGTGGAGGACCACCTGGGGGCTGTTCCTCTGAGCCCACCTGCGTGGAGGACCACCTGGGGGCTGTTCCTCTGAGCCCACCTGCGTGGAGAACCACCTGAGGGCTGTTCCTCTGAGCCCACCTGCGTGGAGGACCACCTGGGGGCTGTTCCTCTGAGCCCACCTGCGTGGAGGACCACCTGGGGGCTGTTCCTCTGAGCCCACCTGCGTGGAGGAGCACCTGGGGGCTGTTCCTCTGAGCCCACCAGCGTGGAGGACCACCTGGGGGCTGTTCCTCTGAGCCCACCAGCGTGGAGGACCACCTGGGGGCTGTTCCTCTGAGCCCACCTGCAGATTGTGTGACGTCTTTACTCGTACACAAAACCCCGCCAGTGTTGTTACGGGGGCCCAGGGATCTGGGCCGCACCGGTTAACCGCATAGTGAAGCGAGTATGAGGGCTCCGCTGGGGACGCCGGGATCCGGATATTGTGAGGCGAGGGTGCAGGCTCCGGGCACCGGCCCAGGAGGAGGTAGTAGTGTCCACAGACGAGGTACAGACACGTTCTTGTAATCGCGACGCATCGACTTGAACACGTAATTTCTCGAGTGGAAAATGACATGGAAGGTTCAGATATAAGGACACAGAATGCAGCGTGTGTCTCACTCACGTCTCTGGTACTTAGCTTGGAACAGAAGGAGTTTCCAGCCATGTCCACCTGCTTGGTGCAGACGTAGGTGACGCACCGAGCGTAAAACATCTACAGGTGAATTGGAAACGTCGCGTCTCGTCCAGGATTTTCCTCTAATTGGCAGCGACATGTCAGAGCTCGTCTGACGTCCACGACCAAAGTGGTGGAGTATTTCTGTCGTGCTAAACACGACGTCAACACTTATAAGCACTTGCCGTCGTGCCACCTAAAGGAAAATAAGTATAAGTATATTTCTGTCTCACTCTAGATAGGATGGTTACGTACTTAGATTTCATAATACCACTGTTGAATGCTGGCGACCCAACACAGTGGATGTTGTCTCACCCAATGTGGAAGACTAGGGTCTTACAATTGTTGTTGTTGTTGTTGTTGTTGGAGGAGGAGCGGCTGGTACAGAGGCAGTGACCACAGAGATGTGTGGACCTGGAATTGTAGCAACACATGTACGAGAAGAGATGGACAGTCAGTCAGTAGGAGTAGTGAAATTAATGGTAGTTTTAATAATGGTAATGACAGTAGTAGTAGAAGTAGTAGTAGTAATAGCAGTAGAAGTAGTAACAGTAGTAGTAGTAATAGTAGTAGTAACAGTATTAGTAATAGTAGTAGTAGTAGTAGTAATAGTAGTAGAAGTAGTAGTTTTTTATTACTTATTTTGATAACTGATGTGAACGGTGTTTTATATGTGTTATATCTGATTTATCGAGGATGTAAGGCATGTGTACGTGTAGGAAGAGAGGAAAGTGATTGGTTCTCAGTGAATGTAGGTTTGCGGCAGGGGTGTGTGATGTCTCCATGGTTGTTTAATTTGTTTATGCATGGGGTTGTTAGGGAGGTAAATGCAAGAGTCTTGGAAAGAGGGGCAAGTATGAAGTCTGTTGGGGATGAGAGAGCTTGGGAAGTGAGTCAGTTGTTGTTCGCTGATGATACAGCGCTGGTGGCGGATTCATGTGAGAAACTGCAGAAGCTGGTGACGGAGTTTGGTAAAGTGTGTGGAAGAAGAAAGTTAAGAGTAAATGTGAATAAGAGCAAGGTTATTAGGTACAGTAGGGTTGAGGGTCAAGTCAATTGGGAGGTGAGTTTGAATGGAGAAAAACTGGAGGAAGTGAAGTGTTTTAGATATCTGGGAGTGGATCTGTCAGCGGATGGAACCATGGAAGCGGAAGTGGATCATAGGGTGGGGGAGGGGGCGAAAATTTTGGGAGCCTTGAAAAATGTGTGGAAGTCGAGAACATTATCCCGGAAAGCAAAAATGGGTATGTTTGAAGGAATAGTAGTTCCAACAATGTTGTATGGTTGCGAGGCGTGGGCTATGGATAGAGTTGTGCGCAGGAGGATGGATGTGCTGGAAATGAGATGTTTGAGGACAATGTGTGGTGTGAGGTGGTTTGATCGAGTGAGTAACGTAAGGGTAAGAGAGATGTGTGGAAATAAAAAGAGCGTGGTTGAGAGAGCAGAAGAGGGTGTTTTGAAATGGTTTGGGCACATGGAGAGAATGAGTGAGGAAAGATTGACCAAGAGGATATATGTGTCGGAGGTGGAGGGAACGAGGAGAAGAGGGAGACCAAATTGGAGGTGGAAAGATGGAGTGAAAAAGATTTTGTGTGATCGGGGCCTGAACATGCAGGAGGGTGAAAGGAGGGCAAGGAATAGAGTGAATTGGAGCGATGTGGTATACAGGGGTTGACGTGCTGTCAGTGGATTGAATCAAGGCATGTGAAGCGTCCGGGGTAAACCATGGAAAGCTGTGTAGGTATGTATATTTGCGTGTGTGGACGTGTGTATGTACATGTGTATGGGGAGGTTGGGCCATTTCTTTCGTCTGTTTCCTTGCGCTACCTCGCAAACGCGGGAGACAGCGACAAAGTAAAAAAAAAAAAAAAAAAAAAAAAAAAAAATATATATATATATATATATATATATATATATATATATATATATATATATATATTCACGTAGTACACCACACATAACCACCAGCGCTACACTAACCCCAGGAGAGGGTGTAGGTGTGATGGGTTGCGTCACGATCCATGGTTCAACCCGGGCGATAGATCAGTGTGGCGTCTTCACTATATTGGAAGCGGGTGCCTGGCGCAGGCCGTGGCAGATTGCGTGTCCAGCTGGTAATGAGGCATTAGCCACGCTCATCTGCCCTCTGCTGGCCGCCACCACTGGATGGTTCCTTTTTCATATAATATTTGACCATTAGTGTCCCAATCCACGAAGCCCTTGTGATGGTTGCTGGAGAGGTCGAAGGTCAAGGGGGCGTGGGGGGGTGTCGTGTCTCGGTCGGTCTGTAAAGGGTCGATCGAGGTCTTGTGTTTGGAACGGCGATATACGCTCTCTCTCTCTCTCTCTCTCTCTCTCTCTCTCTCTCTCTCTCTCTCTCTCTCTCTCTCTCTCTCTCTCTCTCTCTCTAGTGGCCAGACAACCTTCTTACAGGACCTTAGAGTCTGTGCATCTGTGTAACTCACTCTCTTTCTCTTTGCGTGTGTATGTACGCATACTTGTGTGTATTCATGTATGTGTGTGTGTGTTCGTACATATTATTCACACAGTGTAGGGAGGGAGGTGTACACTCGTGGGGCCTCATCTCTCGTGCCTTCTCTGCTATCATACAACCTCTTCATCTGACACATACCGTCTATATTTTACAGATTCATCGCTCGCTTTATTCCATTCATCCACCACTTTGGTACTATGATGTAAGTCTTCTGTTTCACATCTTGTATAACACGATCTTTGCTTTCTGTATCATGTTATGGCCCTCGGTTGCACTGTCTTTTTATCTGTCGCAGAACTGTTCATTGTTGACGGTCTAAAACTGTGATCAAGTCACCACTAACTCTTCTTTCTTCCCTGGTGGACAGATTT
>NC_092230.1:46882093-46902093 GCF_036320965.1 Panulirus ornatus | reverse complement strand
CACCCCTCACCGTGTAGTGCCTCCCTCACCCCTCACCGTGTAGTGCCTCCCTCCTTCACCCCTCACCGTGTAGTGCCTCCCTCACCCCTCACCGTGTAGTGCCTCCCTCACCCCTCACCGTGTAGTGCCTCCCTCACCCCTCACCCCTCACCCCTCACCGTGTAGTGCCTCCCTCACCCCTCACCGTGTAGTGCCTCCCTCCTTCACCCCTCACCGTGTAGTGCCTCCCTCCTTCACCCCTCACCGTGTAGTGCCCCCTCCCTCACCCCTCACCGTGTAGTGCCTCCCTCACCCCTCACCGTGTAGTGCCTCCCTCACCCCTCACCGTGTAGTGCCTCCCTCACCCCTCACCCCTCACCGTGTAGTGCCTCCCTCACCCCTCACCGTGTAGTGCCTCCCTCCTTCACCCCTCACCGTGTAGTGCCTCCCTCCCTCACCCCTCACCGTGTAGTGCCTCCCTCCTTCACCCCTCACCGTGTAGTGCCTCCCTCCTTCACCCCTCACCGTGTAGTGCCTCCCTCACCCCTCACCCCTCACCGTGTAGTGCCTCCCTCCCTCACCCCTCACCCCTCACCGTGTAGTGCCTCCCTCACCCCTCACCGTGTAGTCTCACCCCTCACCCCTCACTGTGTGCCAGCCAGAACCCTGCCCTCCACCATGACCTCCAGCCTCCGTGGCTGGACGACCATCATGTGTTCCTCCCCAACACTGAGTCTCCTCACCAGCACCCACACTCTCCTGGTCGTGAGTGATGGACCACATCGCACGAAGTCACCCTCAACCTCAAGCTTTTCCCGAGGGAACGTTTGGTGGTCAGTTAAGCTGACACAGACAGTCGGAGGTCCCACGAAGACCACCGTCAGTTGGGAGTAACGTGAAGACCATCTCTACCACCCAGTGCCAGCACCCATCATCAACATCATAGACTCGTGGTCTTTGAGGAGGGAGGGAGGAAGGTCACAAGACCTCCGAGTCTCTGTCCTTCAGCGGGGGACATATAAGCTTTTCGGACCCCACAGTCAACCCCAAGGTGATCATCACCGGAGCCATACCACGACCTCCCGCGGTGAGAGTCGTCTGGTGGCTGGCTGGCTGGACGCTTTCCAGGGGGACGTCTCCAAAGCCCTTTGCAGTTCGTGCCCCTCACCCGTGGCCCACGTCTCGTGCACCAGCAGGATGAGTTCCTTACCTTCCTCATCTTTAAATACGATGTCTGGTGACTGCACCTCAGGCGTGGAAGCCAAATGGCGACGAGGAGGAGGAGGTGGCTGGTGGCTGGTTCCTCCTCTTGTACCAGCGTCCAAGCAACTCTCCTCGCTACATCGTCTTCCTGAACAGCCATCCACACGAACCACGACTGGACTAACCTCTCACCATCCACCCAAAATCCTGACTGTGGTCGTCTGCGTCAACCCTGAACATCCCTGGCATGTCTCCTCCTCCTCCTCCTCCTCCTTACAACCACACTAGCCTCCCTCCCGATCTACTAGAACAAGTGCAGAAAAGGTTGTACAAGATCATGCGCTGTTCCCCCCCTTCCATGGCCTACATGAACACCCACCTCACTCCCAGCCACAGTGAACACCCACCTTGATGTGTCTGTACAAACTGCCTCTCGAACATCTTCCTTCTTTGCCAGTTCCATTGTCCATGTGCGGTCGATGTGTGTGTGTGTGTGTGTGTGTGTGTGAGTGTGTGTGTGTGTGTGTGTGTGTGTGTGTGTGTGTGTGTGTGTGTGTGTGTGTAACATCACACACACACACACACAAACCAGACAGCGTATAACTCCACACGACTATTCTTGCTTTCCAGCGGTGAGCGCTCCGCGCTAGCCCTACCTAATGACGGAATCTCTCCTCATAGGTGAAGACAGGTCAAAGTGATGGGGGCCCACGAGTGTAGAACATCTCCCCCCCCCCCTTCCCACCGCAGCCCCCATACCTTCCATATATGGGTCGTCATTGCTAATAGGAAATTACTCTATTCATTCTGTCTATTATCTGGCCTCCTGTTGGTGCCTCTGTTGCCTGGAGTCTGACCTCACCATGACCTCTGACCTCACCGTGACCCCTCCCCCCCCCCCGCCCGGCTTGACCTGAGCTGACCTTCTCCCCCCTTTTTTCAACTTTCCCTTTTGACCTTGTACGTCAAGCCGGGGTTGGAAACCCCACCATGTAGCACGACAGACGTGTTTTTCCTTAGCCTCTGGTGCGTTACATTCTTGGGCACGACGCGTCGCTACGACCCCTGGGTCAGACGGCTTGACCTTTGACCTGACCCTGGAGAGTCAAGGTCAGAAACAGGATTGTCATACTCAAGGGTCGTAGAATCGTACTCAAGGGTCGTACCGTCGTGCTCAAGGGTCGTACCATCTTACTCAAGGGTCGTACCGTCGTACTCAAGGGTTGTACCGTCGTACTCAAGGGTCGTACCATCTTACTCAAGGGTCGTACCGTCGTACTCAAGGGTTGTACCGTCGTACTCAAGGGTCGTACCGTCGTACTCAAGGGTTGTACCATCTTACTCAAGGGTCGTACCGTCGTACTCAAGGGTTGTACCGTCGTACTCAAGGGTCGTACCATCTTACCCAAGGGTCGTACCGTCGTGCTCAAGGATCGTACCGTCGTACTCCAGGGTCGTACCGTCGTACTCAAGGGTTGTACCGTCGTACTCAAGGTATCATTGCGATGCTCCACGTAACACAATAAAGCTCCAACAAGTTCACCAAGGAATGGACACTGTCAACCACTGATTAGCGACAACAACAACTGTTGTAAGATATGATAAGCTCACCACTAACAACCCAGACAACCACCACGCTCACCCGCTAACAACCACCACGCTCACCCGCTAACAACCACCACGCTCACCCGCTAACAACCACCACGCTCACCCGCTAACAACCACCACGCTTACCCGCTAACAACCACCACGCTCACCCGCTAACAACCACCACGCTCACCCGCTAACAACCCAGACAACCACCACGCTCACCCGCTAACAACCCGGCACCCGCTAACCACAAACCACCGATCTAACAATTAAGGTGACTTCAGTCCTGCCACCACAATCACCTGCCACCACAATCCCCTGCTACCACAATCACCTGTTACCACAGTCACCCGCCACCACAATCACATTCTACCACAATCACTTGCTACCACAATCCCCCGCCACCACAATCCCCCGCCACCACAATCACCTTCCACCACAATCACCTTCTACCACAATTACCTTCTACCGCAATCACTTGCCACCACAATCAGCCACCCTTCGACCGCCGCCAGCAGCTAACCAGAGCGCCCCCAGTCACCACCCGTGCTAACTACTGGTTACAAGCAGAATGACTACCACTTTACACACACACACACACACACACACACACACACACACACACACACACACACTCGCAAAAAAAAAGCTATTCTGGCAACTCGTGTCCTATCGTATGACCCTAATGGGATAATTGGCAGTTAGTTTTTTGCCGGCTAAGCAAGGCAGTAACCGCTTGTCATTGAGGGTAATCTGGCGCTTCCATCACCGACCACTTGTCTTCGGCAACCTTGCACCTCACAATTACACTCGGGACAAATTGGCAAAACGGGTCGAAATTGGTCTGTAATTTGTCCGAATTTCGTCTCAATTGGGTGCGATGCGTTCCTGATTTAATGGTCGGTTTGGTCCGAGACTCACTCTCTCTCTCAAGTGGTCCGAGACCTGGCCTGGTCTTTCTTCTTCTTCCTTCCCTCGACGGGTCTGCGGTGAGGTGGTCCGTGCACCTCGGTGTATCGAGGGAACATACAGGAAACAGACCCTGGGACCTGGATGTGCCAGACGTAACCCCTTAATTAACCTTCTCCTCTTCGTCTGAAACTATCATTTACGGTGATTACAAACCTAAACACTTCTTTTGAAGAGATGTAAATGGCTTCGGAAAATGGCCTTGACGAGACAGTCTCTAGTTCTCCTATATGTAAATGGCTTCGGGAAATGGCCATGACGAGACAGTCTCTAGTTCTCTTATATGTAAATGGCTTCGGGAAATGGCCATGACTCTAGTTCTCCAAAATGTCCATCACAAGAGTCTTTTTTTTTTTTTATAAGAGTCCAGATGAGGCCTTAATATCCCTCTATGGAAACCCTGATTCATTAAGGCCCTAAGGAACAGATCAGGGATCCCCGGGACACGCTACTGCAGACATGAAGGTCCCAGGAAGTTATCTGTGATGTCCCAGGAATTACGAACACAGAGAGAGAGAGAGAGAGAGAGAGAGAGAGAGAGAGAGAGAGAGAGAGAGAGAGAGAGAGAGAGAGAGAGAGAAACTGGCGATACGTTACTCCTTGACTGATGCTCACAGTACGTCACACAGGGGACGACGAGGGGGGGACGAGGGGTTCGCCAACGACATGCCGGTATTCTGGGGATGTGTGGGGGGATGTGTGGGTGTGTGTGGGGGATGTGTGGGGATGTGTGGGGGGTGTGTGTGGGGGATGTGTGGGGGGTGTGTGGGGGGTGTGTGTGGGGGATGTGTGGGGGGTGTGTGGGGATGTGTGGGGGTGTGTGTGTGTGGATGTGTGGGGGGTGTGTGTGGATGTGTGGGGGGTGTGTGGGGATGTGTGGGGGTGTGTGTGGATGTGTGGGGGTGTGTGTGGAGGTGTGTGGGGGTGGGAGAAGCAACCCTGGTTCGCCTTGGAGTTATTATCGTCCAGTTCAGGTGACGTGCGTCGTCGCTCGGCGGCTGACCGTGTGCAAGGGAAGGCATGAGGTCGGACGGGATGGTATACATCGTGTGGCGACTCACCAGTTTGATCAAGTGTTCACAGCGTGGCGCTGTGGTGGTTTTTGACCCTCGCCAAGAGATCGTTCGTCTGCCAAGCCTCCGTGATTTCCCGTGCGATATGACCAATACATGTGATGAACAGGAAGCGCTGGGTGTCATTGGTAGTCGGGGTCGTCAGAGAGCATTCGATAAAGTCCAACATCAAAGGTTAATAGACAGAGTTAAGTTACGTGGAGTTAATGGCGTTGTACATCGATGTTTAGGAAATTGGCTGACAGGCCGGAGACGAAGAGAAGTGAGGGATAATGTTAATGCACCCGAGAGCTGGCTGCTTGTGTGCCCCCCACCACTAGCTAGACCACTCAGTACTCGGCAAGCTGCTGCCTCACGTGATTACTGTGTGGCCATCAGAGACTCGAGGGTGGGCCATTTTGATAACTTCTTCTTTCCCTGTACCTCGAGGCTTTGGAATTCTCTACTCTTCTCAGGTCTTTCCCAATCACTATGACCTGACACAGTTCAAAAGACAGGTCTTTCACTCACTCCAAGATTCGTAAATACTTTCCCTCGTCTTTTCTTTGTCCATTTCATAATTCTTTGTGTATTTCAATTAAGGTCCGGCCTTGATGTGGACTTGTGTCCGTGACTGGAACCTCCAAAATTGAAAAGAAAAAAAAAGTCTTTCCAACTCAGTTGTGCTTCTTCGCCTTCACTACATTATTCCGTTTTGGTCACCGTGAGGAGGAACTGATGGACAGGAAGGAGAGAACAGAGTTACCAGATGATGTTCCCGAACTGAGACACGACTTCCACAAGAGTAGACTGGATGACTTCAACTTATCCAGCATAGTAAAGAGAAGATATACGCCTGTGTCCTTGCGCTAGATGAATATTTGTTCATATTATTTGCGCTTCCTAAGTCAAAATGACCATATGTAGGTTATTATCATGTACCAATAACCAGTTATGTGTACACATCTACCATTAACCATAGTTATGTGTACACATCTACCATTAACTACACTTATGTGTACTCACCTACCATTAACCACACTTGATGTGTACACATCTACCATTAACCACACTTATGTGTACTCACCTACCATTAACCACACTTATGTGTACACATCTACATTAACCACTGTAATGTGTACACATCTACCATTAACCACAATAGTGTGTTCACATCTACCACAACCACCCACACGCCACTTGGTCTGTGATGTTTGATTTCCTATGTATTCATATGTAACTCTTTACATGTTTCCCTAGAACCTTTCGCAAAGCTCCTGCCGCAAAAGACTGCGCTACACTCAGTAGCAGGGAAATGTAGACACCTTCCAAGTAGAAGTTCTTTGACGAGTTTGTTGTGCCCTTAGTGATACAGCCTCGCCAATGAGTGACCTCTCACTCGCTGTGTAACCTCCAGCAGACAGAGTCCGGTAACACCCTTCCTCCCTACCTCCCTCCCTTCTCGTATCATTGCCTCCTGAAGGTGGTAGTACAGGAACACGATCATACATACATACATACATACATACATACATACATGCATACATACATACATACATAGGGAAGACCAGCACGATTATACATACATACAAAATACATACATACATACATACATACATAGGGAAGACCAGCACGATCATACATACATACATACACAGGGACCAGGACGATCATAAATACATACATACATACATACATACATACATACATACATACATACATACATACATACATACATACAAACATACATACATACCTAGGGAAGATCAGGACGATCATACATACATACATACATACATACATACATACATACATACATACATTAGTATCATACAACAACAAGACCCCTTTCATGACAGGGGCCTGGGGCTATACCCCCCCCCGCTCCCGTCCAGGCTGCGCTCCGCTCAGTAGCAGGGGCAAGAGGGGACTCACCTGAGGTGTGATGTTGTTTGACCACACTGTACTCTGTCCCGTAGGTGTTAACACCCATCCCCAAGCCCCAGTACCCCCATCACCAAGCTTTGGAGCCCATCACCAAGCTTTAGCATCCATCACCAAGCTTTAGTACCCATCACCAAGCTTTGGAGCCCATCACCAAGCTTTAGCATCCATCACCAAGCTTTAGTACCCATCACCAAGCTTTGGAGCCCATCACCAGGCCTTAGCACGCGTCACTAAGCTTCCTCTCCCCATTTCCCCTTTCCCCACCCATCACCAAGCTGTACTACCCACCGCAAAACACTCCTACCCCACCCACCCACCTACCCCACCCACCTACCCACCTACCCCACCCACCCACCTACCCCACCCACCCACCTACCCCACCCACCCTCAAGCTGCATAAGCCACCCAGCTTTCTCCTCCCGCAGCCCCTAAGCTTTAGCGTGGGGTGGGGGGGGTGTGGTGCAGGGCAGGAGGAGGTGGTCGTTGTGAGGGTTGGGCACCCACCACTTGCCCCATGATAAGGGGTTGCCGGGAGCCCAGGCAAGACTGATGGGGCCCCCCACACATCACCCCCCCCCCCCCCCACCCCCGTACGACCACAGGCGGCGGTACGCGTCGCTGGCTGGAGCTACATCGCCTCGCAAGTAGTGTACGATCCTTTCACACTGCCATGTGTAATGCACCGAAACCACAGCTCCCTTTCCACATCCAGACCCCACAAAACTTTCCATGGTTTACCCCAGACGCTTCACCTGCCCTGGTTCAATCCATTGACAGCGCGTCGACCCCGGTATACCACATCGTTCCAATTCACTCTATTCCTTGCACGCCTTTTACCCTCCTGTATGTTTAGGCCCCGATCACTCAAAATCTTTTTCCACTCCATCCTTCCACCTCCAATTTGGTCTTCCACTTCTCGTTCCCTCCACCTCCGACACATATATTCTCTTTGTCAATCTTTCCTCACTCATTCTCTCCATGTGACTAAACCATTTCAATACACCCTCTTCTGCTCTCTCAGCCACACTCTTTTTATTACCACACATCTCTTACCTTGTCATTACTTACTCGATCAAGCCACTTCACCCCACATACTGTCCTCAAACATCTCATTTCCAAAACATCCACTCTCATCCGCGCAACCCTATCCAGAGCCCACGCCTCGCAACCATATAACATTGTTGGAACCACTATTCCTTGAAATATCCATTTTTGCTTTCGGAGATAATGTTCTCGCCTTCCGCACACACACACACACACACACACATGTATATATATATATATATATATATATATATATATATATATATATATATATATATATATATGATGTGATTATTATACGAAAGTGCACTTGGGAACTTTCCCCGTGGACTCATAGGAATATATATATATATATATATATATATATATATATATATATATATATATATATATATATATATATATATATATATAATATAGCTTAGCTTAGCTATATTGTAGTTATAGCCTGGCTATATTTTAGCCAGACAACAGAGCCACAACTTGCAGTGTTAATGGACCGATCTTATGATAAAGGAGAGATAATGACAATAAATGATCGATAATGTACGTTTATAGATCTTGTAGTCAGTGTATCAGTAGAGAGGTGGAAGGCGGGTTGACATTGCTCAATACGAGAACGTTTTCTTTAGGATCAGAAAACGGATTGCGCATGAAATATGAAGAAAAGAAAATGAGGTTTTCATGTGGATTGGCTTGTCAGTGTGCGGGTTACTAAACATCAGGTTTGAATGACAACAGTGAGTCGACCTAAGACCTGTTGTATGTTATGATAATGTCCAGAAGTTCAACTGAGAAGTTATTTTTGAGCGATAGACAATATAAGTTACGCTTACACTTTTGGCAAGTAATTGAGTTATTGTTAAACCATGGAAAGTATGATTAACTAGAGGTGGGGAGTAACGAGTGAACTACTGTTGTTGAATTAGTATCGCCTTACCTCCAAGACACAAAAACTAATAATCAAAACGCGAGGAAACTTCGACGAGAATAGACCAGGTCCGAAATGACCACCAGGCCAGTGAGGGAACAAAGGCCGAGCACCACAAAGCCTCCCCCGTGGTGGCCTGCAGCTGATAGTACAGAGCCCGGCCGCCAGGAGGCCACAATCTTGATGGCCGCCTTTATGATATAAATAGTTCCACGGGCTCCACCTAGCACGCAGGAGCTCTTCATATAATCCAATCTTGATCACGCGCCCCTTTTTGCTCAAATTACACCGGAGGGATAACTATAGATCCAAAACACCCTCACGTCGTCAAGTGGTATTAGGTAACTGATGTGGAGTCGAATCATACGTGGCGGGAGATGAATACGGGTGGGAGACGCCCGCCAGGCCGGCCGCCATGTTGGATCCCACTCCCGAGGGTCAGGCGATGTTCACTTGTCTCGTGGTGAGGGAGGCGCAGGGTCGTTCGTCCTGACCTCACCACCGCCGGACGGGAGGACGAGTCATTCTCCCGCGTTTTTCGTAGATTGTCCTTGAACAAGGCGTGTGGGGGATGATGACGTAACCCGTGACCTAATTCAGAGAAGGTCAGGTCAAAGGTTGTGCCATACACGTGAGTCGTACCGTCGTGTCCCCACCCTCCCATCATGTGTCCCCACCCTCCCATCACTCGTCCCACCCTCCCATCACTCGTCCCACCCTCCCATCATGTGTCCCCACCCTCCCATCATGTGTCCCCACCCTCCCATCATGTGTCCCCACCCTCCCATCACTCGTCCCACCCTCCCATCATGTGTCCCACCCTCCCATCATGTGTCCCACCCTCCCATCATGTGTCCCCACCCTCCCATCATGTGTCCCACCCTCCCATCATGTGTCCCCACCCTCACATCATGTGTCCCACCCTCCCATCATGTGTCCCCACCCTCCCATCACTCGTCCCACCCTCCCATCATGTGTCCCCACCCTCCCATCATGTGTCCCACCCTCCCATCATGTGTCCCCACCCTCCCATCACTCGTCCCACCCTCCCATCATGTGTCCCCACCCTCCCATCACTCGTCCCACCCTCCTCCCATCACTCGTCCCACCCTCCCATCATGTGTCCCACCCTCCCATCATGTGTCCTACCCTCCCATCATGTGTCCCACCCTCCCATCATGTGTCCCACCCTCCCATCACTCGTCCCACCCTCCCATCATGTGTCCCACCCTCCCATCATGTGTCCCCACCCTCCCATCACTCGTCCCACCCTCCCATCATGTGTCCCCACCCTCCCATCACTCGTCCCCCACACTCGTCCCACCTCCATCATGGTCCCACCCTCCCATCATGTGTCCCACCCTCCCATCATGTGTCCCACCCTCTCCATCACTCGTCCCACCCTCCCATCATGTGTCCCACCCTCCCATCATGTGTCCCACCCTCCCATCACTCGTCCCACCCTCCCATCATGTGTCCCACCCTCCCATCATGTGTCCCCACCCTCCCATCACTCGTCCCACCCTCCATCATGTGTCCCCACCCTCCCATCACTCGTCCCACCCTCCTCCCATCACTCGTCCCACCCTCCCATCATGTGTCCCACCCTCCCATCACTCGTCCCACCCTCCTCCCATCACTAGTCCCATCCTCCCATCCTCCCATGGCACCCCCCATCCAAGCCCCTCCCGTACACCACATCAACCACCCATCATGGTTCGTCTACCACGTGACGTCACCGGTACTGCGCGCGGCCCGTAATAACTACCATTAGCGGTGGGTAATGAGGACACCTGGGATGCGAACCCCGGCACTCTGCTCCTCTTGGCGTGTCGGTGGGCCGCACGAGGCGACGTGCGTCACTGTGACGCTCCCATAGCGTCACTGTGACGGTGGGGGGGTCACCTGCCCTGCCCCCCCGGGGTCGCTACACCTGCAGGAGGGCGTGGACTCCTGCCGTCCACGCCGGGCCTTCCGCTCCTGCAGGTGGGTGTAGGTGTAGGTGGGGTGGGTGTAGGTGTAGGTGTAGGTGGGTGTAAGTGTCCTGGGGTGGGTGTAGGTGTCGTGGGTAGGTGTAGATATAGGTGGGTTGGCTGTCGGGGGTAGTGAGGTGGGTGTAGGTGTAGGTGGGGTGGGTGTCGGGGTAGTGAGGTGGGTGTAAGTGTAGGTGAGGTGGGTGTAGGTGTAGGTGGGGTGGGTGTCGGGGTAGTGAGGTGGGTGTAGGTGTAGGTGGGGTGGGTGTAGGTGGCCTGGGGGTTGTTGGGTGTAGACGCCACAGGTCGGGGGGGGGGGTGTGTGAGTGTGTCATGGGTGTAGTAAACACGGTACGTGGGTGTGGTGTGGATGTGGAGCCTCGTACAGCAGCTGATCAAGTGTTTCCTTCTCGTTACCTCCTCCATCTATGTTCCTCCTCCATATTCCTCCCAGGTCCTCCGACTCTCCCTCCATCTTCCCTGGGGGCGGGGCGGGTGGGGCCTCCTCCTCCTCCTCCTCTTCTTGGACTTCGATGTCTCTCTGTACCTCGACTGCTCGTGGGTTCCTTCATCCCTACAGCTCCCCCAACACCTCCACACAACACTCCCCCATCTCTCCCATCTCCCCCACCAACCACCACCCACAACCCTTCTTCACCCTTCCTCCTGTTTCTCTCTCCCCCTCCTTCCCTCCCCCCTCCCTCCCCACAACCTCCGTATGCAAATCAGGTCATTAACAATTAGCGAGGTAAATCATGTGTTTTGTAACGTCTTCCCGGCAGCGCGAACTGCCCAGCTCGCCATAGCCTGACGCCGGGACGACCCTGGAACACGACGGGACGACCCCCTTCATAACGACGATTACGACCCTTGAGTGTAATGGCCCGGCCTTTTATATGTGAGGTCAGAGGTCATTGCGTTCGTGCTTCAAGGCTGGATGACCACCCCTAACCACATCCACTCCTCTCGATTTCATTTGCAGGAAAGTAGCTCTCTCTCTCTCTCTCTCTCTCTCTCTCTCTCTCTCTCTCTCTCTCTCTCTCTCTCTCTCTCTCTCTCTCTCTCTTCGTGGCGAGAACAACACCAGCAATAATTGTGATTCACCAGAAGGCCAGCACCAGTGGTGACCCGTCATTAGAAATCCATGAATAAACATTTCCCTCATTGCTAGTGTGTCAGTCTTGTACGGACTTGAGCCAGGTTGTGGCTTAGTGTTGTACATACTGAGCCAGGTTGTGGTTTAGTGTTGTACATACTGAGCCAGGTTGTGGCTAGTGTTGTACATATTGAGCCAGGTTGTGGTTAGTGTTGTACATACTGAGCCAGGTTGTGGCTAGTGTTGTACATACTGAGCCAGGTTGTGGTTTAGTGTTGTACATACTGAGCCAGGTTGTGGCTAGTGTTGTACATACTGAGCCAGGTTGTGGTTAGTGTTGTACATACTGAGCCAGGTTGTGGTTTAGTGTTGTACATACTGAGCCAGGTTGTGGTTTAGTGTTGTACATACTGAGCCAGGTTGTGGCTAGTGTTGTACATACTGAGCCAGGTTGTGGTTAGTGTTGTACATACTGAGCCAGGTTGTGGCTAGTGTTGTACATACTGAGCCAGGTTGTGGCTAGTGTTGTACATACTGAGCCAGGTTGTGGTTTAGTGTTGTACATACTGAGCCAGGTTGTGGTTTAGTGTTGTACATACTGAGCCAGGTTGTGGTTTAGTGTTGTACATACTGAGCCAGGTTGTGGCTAGTGTTGTACATACTGAGCCAGGTTGTGGTTTAGTGTTGTACATACTGAGCCAGGTTGTGGTTTAGTGTTGTACATACTGAGCCAGGTTGTGGTTTAGTGTTGTACATACTGAGCCAGGTTGTGGTTTAGTGTTGTACATACTGAGCCAGGTTGTGGCTTAGTGTTGTACATACTGAGCCAGGTTGTGGCTTAGTGTTGTACATACTGAACCAGGTTGTGGTTTAGTGTTGTACATATTGAGCCAGGTTGTGGTTTAGTGTTGTACATACTGAGCCAGGTTGTGGTTTAGTGTTTTACATACTGAGCCAGGTTGTGGTTTAGTGTTGTACATACTGAGCCAGGTTGTGGCTAGTGTTGTACATACTGAGCTAGGTTGTGGCTAGTGTTGTACATACTGAACCAGGTTGTGGTTTAGTGTTGTACATATTGAGCCAGGTTGTGGTTTAGTGTTGTACATACTGAGCCAGGTTGTGGTTTAGTGTTGTACATACTGAGCCAGGTTGTGGCTAGTGTTGTACATACTGAACCAGGTTGTGGTTTAGTGTTGTACATATTGAGCCAGGTTGTGGTTTAGTGTTGTACATACTGAGCCAGGTTGTGGCTAGTGTTGTACATACTGAGCCAGGTTGTGGCTAGTGTTGTACATACTGAACCAGGTTGTGGTTTAGTGTTGTACATATTGAGCCAGGTTGTGGTTTAGTGTTGTACATATTGAGCCAGGTTGTGGTTTAGTGTTGTACATACTGAGCCAGGTTGTGGCTAGTGTTGTACATACTGAGCCAGGTTGTGGTTTAGTGTTGAACATACTGAACCAGGTTGTGGTTTAGTGTTGTACATACTGAGCCAGGTTGTGGTTTAGTGTTGTACATACTGAACCAGGTTGTGGCTAGTGTTGTACATACTGAGCCAGGTTGTGGCTAGTGTTGTACATACTGAGCCAGGTTGTAGCCTAGTGTGTCAGTGTTGTACATACTGAACTTTGTCATTATGATTGCCTCATTACTGGACTGCTTTGAGATTATTAATTAACTATCTAATCCCTCTCAGATGTGATTGGGTGTCAGTGTAACACGAGGTTACTCTCCTTAATCGAATAGTTAATCATTCCCAAGTGTAGTCAGGCCAGTTCATGTTTCACAAGGTTAATGAATCGTTAGTTATCCTGGGCAAGAAATATTCTTTTTCTAGGTATACCTACGAGAAGGACTTGTATAATGTAGGGCAGACTATGGTAGAGGCGCGCATCGAAGCCATGTACTAGAATTCCTGCTTCGATTCTCGTAATTCATCAATTCTTTTCATATACAAAGAAGGGATTTCTTTTTTTTTTTTTTATCTATTTTTTCTCTCCGTTTCGTACGTGTAGAACAACACCAACAGGAGCTGGTCCATGTCGGTTCGGACAGTTCCCTGGCCGCCTGCTTTACAGCCTCCATATTTCAGTATAAAGCCAAGTGGAGCATGACCCGAGACCCTCTGCCGGAGGAGTTATGGGCCCATGAAGTAGTGCCATAAACTCATGCGTAACATTGCTCGGGAGGAGCCGGACTGTTCCAGTAGCCGGCCGACACGCCCTTTTTATACCACCTGTGACGTCACGCCCCGAGAGCCGCGGGGGAAATGGATCTGTTAATTGCTAATGGCAGTGAGGGGAAATGGTTGATCGTTAATGGCGGTGGTTGGTTGGTTGGGCTTCTGGCTCATCAGCTGCCGGGGTTCATTAAGACTGTTACCGTCACACTACATCCATAAGGATCATTTTAAGATCACATACCCTCTCAGTGCTTGTGGCCCGTGACGTCACGCCCTAGAGCCTCGGGGGAAATAGATCTGATGATCTGAGGACAGTGGGGGAAATGGGTGATAACAAGAGGAAGCCGGAACGAGGTAATGGTCGTTAAGACAACCCAGAACGGGAAAATGGGTCTACTAACCTTTAGGCATAAGGTCCAAATTATCTATAACCAGTTATCACGTGGATTAAAGAGCTGTTGATCCCAGCGAGGGGAATGGGTTATGACCTTGCAGTATAGCGGATAGGAAAATGGGTCTACTGCCCTCTAGCTATAAGGCGGAAATGGATTTCCCGGCGTTCACCACACAGGGATGGGGGATTTACTCACCATTCACCACAGAGAGGATAGATTTACTCACCCATCACCACACAGGGATGGGGATTTACTCACTAGTCAACACTAAGGTAAAAATAGATAAATAAATCCCCATGTCTTCCTCAGGGTTCTGTGGACTCCAAGATAACTACTTACTAACTCGTTGAAATCCCCATCTTGTTAAAAATTTCTCTCTCTCTCTCTCTCTCTCTCTCTCTCTCTCTCTCTCTCTCTCTCTCTCTCTCTCTCTCTCTATCTATCTATCTGTCTATCTATCTCTCTTTATCTATCTATCTATCTCTCTGGATATATCATGCGTAGCTTGCATTGTCGATATATCTATCGTCATATCTATCTATTTTTCCATTCTTCATACCATCCCTAACTCAGATATTCTCTCAGCCCCTCGCCTGAACAGAGAAATGCTCCTTACTGATAACCAATGACTAATATCATTATTGATAACCAGTGATTAATATCATTATTGATAACCAATGACTAATATTATTGATAACCAATGACTAATATCATTATTGATAACCAATAACTAATATTATTGCGAGAAAAAAAATAACTTAAGAATTCCAGAATTCTTATCCTCAAAGATTAGATTTTGAGCCTCAGAAATCTAAATTCTAATATTCAAAGTCTAATTCAGTGAGATTGGTTCACTTCCTTCTCCTCTGATTGGAGGACTTTGTAAAACTGTTACAGGATTTACAGACTACCAATCCCCTTGTTCCTAATCCATCATGTGAATCCCCAGTCAGTCAATTCCTTAGTTATTTCGTCATAAATTCCAATCTTTCATTCACTTACCTAATCATTTATTAAATCTCAGACGCCTCCCACCCAATCCACTAATCTTTGACCTGATATCCTAATCAGTTGTCCTCTTTCCCCTAATCTCCCTTAAACTCCTTTGGTCACACGTCCAATCTCCTGATTCTTCAGTTTCCTAATCCTTGATGCACTCTCCTCCCCCCACCATCCAATCCACCGAATCCTTCATTCACTTCCTTGACTGGAATGATTGTAGGTGGTCAGGGCAGGTGGTGCTGGACGCAAGGTAAGGTGGTGCATGTTACCTGAACCATGATGATGGTAGTTTGGCCGTCCAGGATCTGTTTGGGTTAGGCTTAGATAGATAAGATAGACTCTTAGAGAATATATATATATATATATATATATATATATATATATATATATATATATATATATATATATATATATATATATATATATATATTTCTATGAGTCCACGGGGAAAGTGAAACACGATAAGTTCCCAAGTGCACTTTCGTGTAATAATCATATCATCAGGGGAGATACAAGAGAGGAATATAACAGACAGTTGATATACATCGAAGAGACGAAGCTAGGACGCCATTTGGTAAACATGTCAATTTTTTTTTTTTTTTTTTTTTTTTTTTTCCCAAAAGAAGGAACAGAGAAGGGGGCCAGGTGAGGATATTCCCTCAAAGGCCCAGTTCTCTGTTCTTAACGCTACCTCGCTAACGCGGGAAATGGCGAATAGTTTGAAAGAAAGAAAGATATATATATATATATATATATATATATATATATATATATATATATATATATATATATATATATATATAGATATATATATTTTTTTTTTTTTTTATACTTTGTCGCTGTCTCCCGCGTTTGCGAGGTAGCGCAAGGAAACAGACGAAAGAAATGGCCCAACCCCCCCCCCCCCCCATACACATGTATATACATACGTCCACACACGCACATATACATACCTACACAGCTTTCCATGGTTTACCCCAGACGCTTCACATGTCTTGATTCAATCCACTGACAGCACGTCAACCCCGGTATACCACATTGCTCCAATTCACTCTATTCCTTGCCCTCCTTTCACCCTCCTGCAAGTTCAGGCCCCGATCACACAAAATCTTTTTCACTCCATCTTTCCACCTCCAATTTGGTCTCCCTCTTCTCCTCGTTCCCTCCACCTCCGACACATATATCTCTTGGTCAATCTTTCCTCACTCATCCTCTCCATGTGCCCAAACCACTTCAAAACACCCTCTTCTGCTCTCTCAACCACGCTCTTTTTATTTCCACACATCTCTCTTACCCTTACGTTACTCACTCGATCAAACCACCTCACACCACACATTGTCCTCAAACATCTCATTTCCAGCACATCCATCCTCCTGCGCACAACTCTATCCATAGCCCACGCCTCGCAACCATACAACATTGTTGGAACCACTATTCCTTCAAACATACCCATTTTTGCTTTCCGAGATAATGTTCTCGACATCCACACATTCTTCAAGGCTCCCAGAATTTTCGCCCCCTCCCCCACCCTATGGTCCAATTCTGCTTCCATGGTTCCATCCGCTGCCAGATCCACTCCCAGATATCTAAAACACTTCACTTCCTCCAGTTTTTCTCCATTCAAACTCACCTCCCAATTTACTTGACCCTCAACCCTACTGTACCTAATAACCTTGCTCTTATTCACATTTACTCTTAACTTTCTTCTTCCACACACTTTACCAAACTCCGTCACCAGCTTCTGCAGTTTCTCACATGAATATATATATATATATATATATATATATATATATATATATATATATATATATATATATATATATATATATATGCAGACACATTTCAGGGTATACATAAGTAAATCCTAAAGGAACGATGTGTCACGAACACTTCCCCCCCACGTCACGCCTCATCCAGATCAACACAAACCTTCGTATCGCCAGGTCTCCACGAAAACCACTTGCTGATTGGTCCAGGGCGATGGGCCATCGGTCCAGTTCCTGCCCCCCTCCTTAGCCAATGAGAAGAGGAGGAGGAGGGGCAGCAGGAGCAGGGGGGCGGCGGTGACCGTGGACGTGGGGACACTGTCCTCAGACGGACGCTCAGGAAGGGAGAATTTGCGACAGTCAGCGGCTGAGCGGGTCAGTGCCGCCATGCCGGTGTGGACCACACGGTGTGTGTGTCCGCCGCTGATGGACGAGCCACAACAAACAAATAAGAGGGTCATTAAGGTGCCTCATTAACCCGCGGGAAATGAGGGTGTGCGGGCGGGAAGAGCGAACTCTGTGACCATAAGGAGAAGGCGCCATATTCGGGGGCCTCAGCCACACCGGAGGCCTCAACGCCACACGGCAGTACGGCTCGCTAATACCCGGGTCTGGTGGTGAGGTGGTTCGGATCAGCTTCGTTCCTTGCGTCGAGTCCGTTCGACTCCCTGAACCACAGGTGTGTCGGGTGGCTGGCTGGCTGGGTGGCTGGCTCGAGGTGTTGGTGTTGGCTTAGGCTGCGGGGTTACCACAAGGGCGCCCGCCTCCTAGACCCACGGATATTTCCATAATGTTTACCTGTGCCGGTGTTAGAGTCCTCTCTCTCTCTCTCTCTCTCTCTCTCTCTCTCTCTCTCTCTCTCTCTCTCTCTCTCTCTCTCTCTCTCTCTCGGTAATTCTTGGAGCAAAACCTTATCCTTATTATTGCTCTTCAAAATGATAACAAAATATCAGCTTGGATTCCACGTCTTAACTCTTAGAGAGAGAGAGAGAGAGAGAGAGAGAGAGAGAGAGAGAGAGAGAGAGAGAGAGAGAGAGAGAGAGAGAGAGAGCGCCAAGTCGTTCTCCACATCGCAAGGGTTTCTAGAAAGACTCACGTGCCTCTAGACATCATAGATACATCTAGAAAGAGCCACGTCATTCTAGATGTCAGGTATTTTTAAGAGAGAGAACAACCCACGTCAACACATTATATACATATTACCAAGACGAATCACTTGTGGAGTGTGCGTTGAGACGCGTTCATATTTGCATGATGCTACAGAATGACACGGAACGAGGGTTTCGAAAATGACTAGAGCGAAGGTTAGCAGATGGTGGGTGTATTGTGGGGAGACTAGATCATACAGGGTAGTCTAGATGCTAATGGACTACAGGGTTCTAGTGTGGATGTTAGGGATCTAGATGGCTCTAGTGTAGATGCGCCAGGGAACTAGAGTAACTAGTATAGATGCTAGGGAACTTGTAGATGTTACACCTGTACAAAATACAGCTGTAGTCTACAGCGGTGAATGCCGTCATCTGTCTGACCTGGGGTGACCTGGTGGTCTGCGTGACCTGGTGGTTTGCCTGGCCTCCAGCAGGTCCACTGCGGGCCGTCTACCTGCAGAAGGGACTCGGCCAGACAAGTGGAGTACCACAAGGGTCGACGCTGGGTACCAATCTATTTTCCTTTTTCTTTACCATAACAAATGACATGAAGGCAAGACTTATTAGTTGTTCTAGAATTTGTCGATGTTCAAGAATTAGGAAATAATGATGGAGCATCGTTACCATCTATACAGACTGGGAATATACAATACTTTTACTGTCCTCCAACAGGTAACCTCATCATAGACCATCAAGTCTTGTGTTATCTGTCCTTCCCATGTACTGTCCTCCAGCAGATAACCTGGTCATGGACCATCAGGTCTTGTGTTATCTCTCCTTCCCATGTACTGTCCTCCAGCAGATAACCTGGTCATAGACCATCAGGTCTTGTGTTATCTGTCCTTCCCATATGCTGTCCTCCAGCAGATAACCTGGCCATAGACCATCAGGTCTTGTGTTATCTGTCCTTCCCATGTACTGTCCTCCAGCAGATAACCTGGTCATAGACCATCAGGGTCTTGTGTTATCTGTCCTTCCCATGTACTGTCCTCCAGCAGATAACCTGGTCATAGACCATCAGGTCTTGTGTTATCTCTCCTTCCCATGTACTGTCCTCCAGCAGATAACCTGGTCATGGACCATCAGGTCTTGTGTTATCTGTCCTTCCCATGTACTGTCCTCCAGTAGATAACCTGGTCATAGACCATCAGGTCTTGTGTTATCTGTCCTTCCCATGTACTGTCCTCCAGGAGATAACCTGGTCATAGACCATCAGGTCTTGTGTTATCTGTCCTTCCCATGTACTGTCCTCCAGGAGATAACCTGGTCATAGACCATCAGGTCTTGTGTTATCTGTCCTTCCCATGTACTGTCCTCCAGGAGATAACCTGGTCATAGACCATCAGGGTCTTGTGTTACATGTCCTTCCCATGTACTGTCCTCCAGCAGATAACCTGGTCATAGACCATCAGGTCTTGTGTTATCTGTCCTTCCCATGTACTGTCCTCCAGGAGATAACCTGGTCATAGACCATCAGGGTCTTGTGTTACATGTCCTTCCCATGTACTGTCCTCCAGCAGATAACCTGGTCATAGACCATCAGGTCTTGTGTTATCTGTCCTTCCCGTATGCTTCAGCGGGTAGACTACTGCCATGTTTACAAAGACTTCGTTCTCAGTTATGATCAAGTCAGCACAGAGCGCTGGCCATGCCCTCCCACAACCCCACAACCCCCGCCATGATCCCTGGTTCATTTCGGTGCCCCGCTTCGTCATCGCTAAAG
>NC_092230.1:46837093-46877093 GCF_036320965.1 Panulirus ornatus | reverse complement strand
CTCCCTCCGGCTCAACAGGAAGAAAAGAACAAAATCGAAGTTGAAAAAGGAACATCATGTAGGAGGGGTATACTGCCGTGGAAGTTTTGTAGGTAAGTGGAAGCTGGAAAAAAGATACCTCCTCTTGCTCTAGTGGGTTTCAATATGGAATGGAAGCTCAAAATGTGAAGCAGATAATAGTTTATTGTTTAAGATGTCTAATTATATTGTCTTCCTTCATGAGGATGGATTTTATAGTGGTATTACATGCTGCTTGAGTAACTGTTCAGCCTTGAATTCCAAGTATTGATCATGTTCGCGTTTTTACATTTGGTTATAATTTGTATAAGTGTTCTATATTTCTCCAGTTGGCAAATCCTTTGCCTCCGTTGCTATGGTATGTACTTCCTGTTTTCATACCGTTATGTTTGGCTGTATAGCATATAGGTTTTTTCTTCGGAATTATCAAACATTTTAAAATCCTGTGTTGGATTTCCACTGAGTCTTAGATTTTGAAGAGAGAATAGATCTACGAGTTTTTGTGAGTATCTTCATTAGACGTAGATTGAGTGACAGGAATAGCTTGGTTGCTCTTCTCTGGATTCCCTCGAGTTGTTCTTCATGTTTGAGCTGGTGTGGTGACGCCGCTGGACGACGTAGTCCAGCTGACGCTTTTCGTGACGTGGCTGTCACGGGCGTGGGACGTCCCTCCCCCCCCCCCCCCATCCCCCCTGTCACATCCCCGCACTTCGGCTCTAGTGTTAGGGCTGACCGGGGGGGGGGGGGGGCAATAGACTCAGCCCTAGTGCTAGGGTTCGACTGGGGGGGGGTGCCCCCCTCCTGCTCCTCCTCCGTCCAGGTCAAGCAAAAGGACAATTGACCCAGTACACAGCCCTATACAACACACAGAGGGTATAGTACCTCACAGTTCCAGGAGTCGACCAGACTTGTACCTCACAGTTCCAGGAGTCGTCCAGACTTGTACCTCACAGTTCCAGGAGTCGTCCAGACTTGTACCTCACAGTTCCAGGAGTCGACCAGACTTCTACCTCACAGTTCCAGGAGTCGACTAGACTTGTACCTCACAGTTCCAGGAGTCGTCCAGACTTGTACCTCACAGTTCCAGGAGTCGACCAGACTTGTACCTCACAGTTCCAGGAGTCGTCCAGACTTGTACCTCACAGTTCCAGGAGTCGACCAGACTTGTACCTCACAGTTCCAGGAGTCGACCAGACTTGTACCTTTTGAGAGTGTCAACTACCATCGTCTTCTCTACCTGTGTATGTCCTGCTATTTCCTCTCCCTCAGTCGTTCCAATTTACAATATACGTTTTCCATGCGACTCCACGGCTTTTGAGAAGAATAAAGACATAAGAGAAAACTAAAGAAACATACTTCTATACAAACTGGATATGACGTACCTTCTGTATCACATTATCCAGACAAGAGCCTCGACAGCCACCATCCTGGAAGTAACCCTTCGCTATCTCTGGTCTCAACCCACGACCATCTGGAAGTCCTGTTCCACCTCACCCTCTGGCTCAACGCCATTCCAACCCTCAGTTTATTCTGATGCCACAAAGCAACAAAGAACACACTCGTATATTTCCTTGCTGATTCCACCCCCAGTTTCAAATGCTAAATACTTAGAAACCCCTGACTATAAACTATCTATAGACTCATATATAGATGCTATATAATAAATATTACAACTCAGGATGTAGATAAAGTGTGGTGTTTAAGAGGGGGGTTCGAACCCTCCCCCTCCCTTCCCCCCCCTCTAATAAATCGTCAGAGGTCATCATATATCTCAAGATTTTGTTTCTAATTGTGGGTTTGACTTAATGACCCTGATGATGCTGAGATAAGACGAGATATGTTATCTAATTAATGTTTGCCCATGATGGTGGGGGGGGGTAAGGTAGGGCTTAAGGAGGCCTTATCTGCTTATCTCCTGGGTGTGTGTGTGTGTGTGTGTGTGTGAGAGAGAGAGAGAGAGAGAGAGAGAGAGAGAGAGAGAGAGAGAGAGAGAGAGAGAGAGAGAGAGAGAGAGAGAAGAGAGAGTGATATTGGTAATATCATGATAATGATAACAATAATCATTATAATGATAATGATAATAATGATGATAATGATTAAATGGATGAATTAGAGTAGCATCAAAAGCTGCATTATACATAGAAGACGTACTTCAGTATAAACATTGGAGGGGGGTATATAAAGGGGGGGAGGAGGAAGTCAATCTTTCCCCTCAACACTTGAGGTGGAAGTAGTACACACACACACACACACACACACACACACACACACACACACACACACACGCTGATAATGTTACGTGGGAAGGACTGACCACGGAAGACCTGCTGGTCGCTGACCAGGTTATGACCTGGTCGATGTGCTGTATCGTAATATGCAAATTTATTACATTACAACATGATATATTACGCTAGAATAAGATAGTATATAAGAACACACATATATACCTGAGATATATAGACGATATATATACCTGAGATATATAGACGATATATATACCTGTGATATATATATGCGATATATATAGCATAAGAGGATATTTCTCAGTCCTGTTTACTACATATACGAGTAAATAATTCAGTCGGGCTCGTTAAATAATTTATCAGAACACATGTTCATGATCAGTTATCGGGCGATTATCTTGTAGGAATTAAACGATTTTATTCTGACCATCTGTTCTCGAGATTTGTTCACCATATTTGTTCACATCTGTTCTCCACATTTGTTCTACACATCTGTTCTCCACATCTGTTCTCCACATTTGTTCCCCACATCTGTTCTCCACATTTGTTCTCCACATCTGTTCTCCACATTTGTTTTCGACATTTGTTCTACACATCTGTTCTCCACATCTGTTCACATCTGTTCTGCACATCTGTTCTCCACATCTGTTCTCCACATTTGTTCTCGCCGCTCTGACATACGTCAGGGTGAGGGTTACGTCCCTGTGAAGCTCTGATTGTTGGCTATTTTGCCGACCGGGGAGTTTGGGTTGTCGGTTGCCTACTTTGTGTTGTGGTGGGCGAGGTACCGTCCGGGCTAGCTGGTCCGCTGGGCGAGGTACCGTCTGGGCCAGCTGGTGCGCTGGGCGAGGTACCGTCTGGGCCAGCTGGTCCGGTGGGCGAGGTACCGTGTGGGCCAGCTGGTCGAGGTACCGTGTGGGCCAGCCAGCTGGTCCGCTGCTCAGGTTCAGACACGTGTCGTTGTGTTCTGTCATTGTGATGTATCATGACGAAGTCTGAAGTGATGATAACCAGCTGTCACGTATGTGGTCTTGACTGCCATGAAGGACACGACTCCTCACTAAGGCTCCTCACTAAGGCTCCTCACTAAGGCTCCTCACTAAGGCCCCTCACTAAGGCTCCTCACTAAGGCCCCTCACTAAGGCTCCTCACTAAGGCCCCTCACTAAGGCCCCTCACTAAGGCCCCTCACTAAGGCTCCTCACTAAGGTCCCTCACTAAGGCTCTTCACTAAGGCCCCTCACTAAGGCTCCTCACTAAGGCCCCTCACTAAGGCTCCTCACTAAGGCCCCTCACTAAGGCTCCTCACTAAGGCCCCTCACTAAGGCTCCTCACTAAGGCTCCTCACTAAGGCCCCTCACTAAGGCCCCTCACTAAGGCTCCTCACTAAGGCCCCTCACTAAGGCTCCTCACTAAGGCCCCTCACTAAGGCTCCTCACTAAGGCCCTCACTAAGGCTCCTCACTAAGGCCCCTCACTAAGGCCCTCACTAAGGCTCCTCACTAAGGCTCCTCACTAAGGCCCCTCACTAAGGCTCCTCACTAAGGCTCCTCACTAAGGCTCCTTAGTCACTAAGGCTCCTCACTAAGGCCCCTCACTAAGGTTCCTCACTAAGGCCCCTCACTAAGGCTCCTCACTAAGGCCCCTCACTAAGGCTCCTCACTAAGGCTCCTCACTAAGGCCCCTCACTAAGGCTCCTCACTAAGGCTCCTCACTAAGGCTCCTCACTAAGGCTCCTCACTAAGGCTCCTCACTAAGGCCCCTCACTAAGGCTCCTCATTAAGGCTCCTCACTAAGGCTCCTCACTAAGGCCCCTCACTAAGGCCCCTCACTAAGGCTCCTCACTAAGGCCCCTCACTAAGGCCCCTCACTAAGGCTCCTCACTAAGGCCCCTCACTAAGGCTCCTCACTAAGGCTCCTCACTAAGGCCCCTCACTAAGGCTCCTCACTAAGGCCCCTCACTAAGGCCCCTCACTAAGGCCCCTAACTGACGCGCCTCAATAAAGCTCCTTAATGAGGCTTCAAATTGAGGCAGGTGAGCAAGGGCGATATTGCGTATAAAACCAGCGGGATGATCGCCCATACGGACAAGAACACTAGGATAAGGAGGCGGGCGAGGGTGAGGGTTGGGTAATGACCCCCCCAGTTACTCACGCCCCTCTTACTCACGTACTCACTACCATGAGTAACTGAGTTAGAGAAGCCTCGACTGTCCATAAATCAATTCCGTTTTCTTTCGTCACTTCATCTCCCCCTCCCCCTCCTCCTCCCCCTCCCCCTCCTCCTCCCTCTCCTCCTCCTCCTCCTCCTCCTCCTCCCCCATCCCCCTTCACCTCTGACCCCCCCCCCCCACACACACCCAACCTGACCCACCCACCTCCGGTGAATACGTCCTTCCAAGAATTATCTAGCGGGTCCGGAAGTGAGATGCGATGGGTGAGGAATGTGTGTGTGTGTGTGTGTGTGTGTGTGTGTGTGGAGGTCACCAGTACTGTCGTGGTGACCTCCTCCCCCCCCCCCTCCCCCCGGCTGACCCCGGTGACTCATTGCCTCAACCCATCATGCGGCGCCTTTGAGGGGGATGAGTAAGTGGTGAGTCAGTACTGGACCGGCATCCTGGCCTCTCTCTCTCTCTCTCTCTCTCTCTCTCTCTCTCTCTCTCTCTCTCTCTCTCTCTCTCTCTCTCTCTCTCTCTCTCTTCCCCAGGCAGTGAGGAAAGCTCAATACAACTGTAGTGGAAGGGTTGAGGTAAACTGCTGGTTACGACGTGGTTTGGTGGTTTAGTGGTTTGGTTTGGTTTAGTGGTTTAGTGGTTTGGTTTGGTTTGGTTGACGGACACGGGAGGGACAGATAATGGGAGACCTGATGGTAAAGCAGGAGGCATCTCCCCACCCACCTCTCCCTCCGGCTCAACTCTGCCAACTGCAAAAAAGAAAGAAAAAAAAGAATATATATATATATATATATATATATATATATATATATATATATATATATATATATATATATTTTTTTTTTTTTTTTTTTTCAAACTATTCGCCATTTCCCGCATCAGCGAGGTAGCGTTAAGAACAGAGAACTGGGCCACTGAGGGAATATCCTCACCTGGCCCCCTTCTCTGTTCCTTCTTTTGGAATTTTAAAAAAAATTGAGAGGGGAGGATTTCCAGCCCCCCGCTCCCTCCCCTTTTAGTCGCCTTCTACGACACGCAGGGAATACGTGGGAAGTATTCTTTCTCCCCTATCCCCAGGGATAATATATATATATATATATATATATATATATATATATATATATATATATATATATATATATATATATTGTAGTATAGTAGGAATATACTGCCATGGAACTTTTATAGGAAAGTATGGA
This sequence comes from Panulirus ornatus, assembly GCF_036320965.1. NCBI lineage: Eukaryota > Metazoa > Arthropoda > Malacostraca > Decapoda > Palinuridae > Panulirus > Panulirus ornatus. Next base: position 46,871,462 of record NC_092230.1, on the reverse strand, counting down.
CTGGAAAATCAGTTTAATAACATCTGCTCTGCTGGTGGATTCAGTCACCAGACATCACCACTGACGTGTTCGTCTGTCCCTCACATGAAGATATTTACAACCATTACATTGTGTACATCCAGAGGTACTGTACTCTGGTGGTAAACCATTACATTGTGTACATCCAGAGGTACTGTACCCTGGTGGTAAACCATTACATTGTGTACATCCAGAGGTACTGTACTCTGGTGGTAAACCATTACATTGTGTACATCCAGAGGTACTGTACTCTGGTGGTAAACCATTACATTGTGTACATCCAGAGGTACTGTGCTCTGGTGGTAAACCATTACATTGTGTACATCCAGAGGTACTGTACTCTGGTGGTAAACCATTACATTGTGTACATCCAGAGGTACTGTACTCTGGTGGTAAACCATTACATTGTGTACATCCAGAGGTACTGTACTCTGGTGGTAAACCATTACATTGTGTACATCCAGAGGTACTGTACCCTGGTGGTAAACCATTACATTGTGTACATCCAGAGGTACTGTACTCTGGTGGTAAACCATTACATTGTGTACATCCAGAGGTACTGTACCCTGGTGGTAAACCATTACATTGTGTACATACAGAGGTACTGTACTCTGGTGGTAAACCATTACATTGTGTACATCCAGAGGTACTGTACCCTGGTGGTAAACCATTACATTGTGTACATCCAGAGGTACTGTACTCTGGTGGTAAACCATTACATTGTGTACATCCAGAGGTACTGTACCCTGGTGGTAAACCATTACATTGTTTACATCCAGAGGTACTGTACCCTGGTGGTAAACCATTACATTGTGTACATCCAGAGGTACTGTACCCTGGTGGTAAACCATTACATTGTGTACATCCAGAGGTACTGTACCCTGGTGGTAAACCATTACATTGTGTACATCCAGAGGTACTGTACCCTGGTGGTAAACCATTACATTGTGTACATCCAGAGGTACTGTACTCTGGTGGTAAACCATTACATTGTGTACATCCAGAGGTACTGTACCCTGGTGGTAAACCATTACATTGTGTACATCCAGAGGTACTGTACCCTGGTGGTAAACCATTACATTGTGTACATCCAGAGGTACTGTACCCTGGTGGTAAACCATTACATTGTGTACATCCAGAGGTACTGTACTCTGGTGGTAAACCATCACAAATGATACACATCTCCCTCACCATACCATCACATGTTCTTCCTTCTATCTTCATACCGTTATTTATAGTGATGAAACATCTCACTAAATTGAAAAAGAAAATAAAAAGAATATTCTCATATTAGGTTGTTGAATTATTCAGCATTTTGCAATCTTGTGTTTGATCAGCTGGGAGTCTATGTTGTCCATTTAGGAAGGTTATTTTTTGGGTCTTTGAGTCTTTCCTCATAAGGTTCATTTCCGAGTGAAGGCATTGGCTTGGTTGCAACTCTTTGGATTCGTTGTAGTGTTTCTTCATCTTTGCATCAGGTATGGCGGCCAGAGGTGATCAATAGTGAGGTCTGAGCAGGACCTTATAAAGGAGTCAGTATCGTATCCTTTGTTATGTCGTCTTTATATTTCCCGTTCTGAAACTCGACCTCCTATTGGCTCTACTGGATACAACCAGGTATTGTGTACTGTATTTATGGTCCTTGTTGATCAATACTCTGTACTTCCCCATCTTCTCAAACTCCTTGTTAAGGTTTTTCACCAACTATTTCGTATGACTGATTCATAATTTTTTTTGACACAAAATTACAAAAACATTTTTCGTACGAATGATTTTTAATTTTTTTTGGGGGGCACAAAATGGCATAACTTTGCATTTGCTTATATTTGACTCCCTCTCTGCCATGTCTCTCATCCACTGTAGAAGTGTGTCTAGATCCCTCTCACTCTTCAGTTAGTCTCTTACTGTGGTTTGTTTCCTCATTTCGTAACGTCGCAAACCTTGGCTGGTGAATCTTGCGTCCATGTCGTAGACGGTGAAAATCGTGGGACCCAAGATTGAACCTTGTGGAACTCCTCCTGTGTCTGAGCCAGTCACACACGCCGCTACAGTAACTACGACACTGTCTTGTTCTTGCTCAGAGCCAGGTCCGGTCTCCTGTGCCACGAAGTATGAGGTCATTTAACAATCATTTATATGATTCGTTGATCGAAGACTTGGCCAGAGGCTGATGGTGTGAGGTGAGATGGCATCCTGTAATGCCTGTAATCTTCCTCATATCTTCCTCATGTCTTCCTCATGTCTTCCTCATGTTTTCTTCATGTCATGGTTGATGGTCGAGTGTCGCTCTATCATCCTCCAGATATTGAACGATTCTTGTCTAATGAGTGGTTAGGATTAGCCAGAACCGGAGGGGGGAAGGGGTGAAGGGGTAGTAGTTAGGAGTACATTATAATTGTCATATTCATTAGAGAATTGGTGTGACGTCAGCGACAGTCGATAGACACTTTCCCTTACTGTAAATGATTTATGCCGTCAATGATTTATTGGATAATTGATAAATTAAGTGTTTTCGGATGGGGTCACGCCTAGACCACATGATTCGTTTGGGTTTTCGTGTCTTTATATATTTACGAACGTCCAAGTAATATATTTCAGGTCCAATTGTTTCTTTACATAATCTTTTTCTTGAAATACATTTTACGTTCGTGTTGTGTTAGATGAATTTTCGATGGTAAACCACCGCGTCAAAATACTGCTTAGTCTGGAAGGGGAAACTATTCATTTATTGACATTAATTAATGTGTTATTCAGTTATCATAATGATACATTCCCATCCTCGCTCGTCTCTTCGTTTCTGACGTATTTACATGATTCTTTCCAATTCACAATCACGTTGTGAGAAATGGAGTCTCTTATTTTGTGAGTCTTATTTACTGGATCTCAGTTACTTCCTACGCTCGCCTATGTTATCTTACGCACATTTCATGGCAACGTTATACGCCACGCGTCTGTGTACAATCCACACGTATCTATAGACGCCACGCGCTTCTATATACGCCACGCATCTATGTAGACGCCACACGTTCTCTATAGACGCCACGCGTTTCTATATACGCCACGCGTCTCTATATACGCCACGCGTGTCTATATACGCCACGCGTCTCTCTATACGCCACGCGTCTCCTTGGAGCCTGGTATGATGTACATGTTAACGTATATTTGAGTCATTAACTGCTCCGGCATGACTCCCTCACCCTTCACAACTCCACGCCTTATAAGGCATGCAAACTCTTACAAGGGCTGGCGTGGGCGGGAGGCGTGGGTACGATGGAGTAGGCTGGCGTGGGCGGCATGGGTAGGGTGGAGTAGGCTGGCGTAGGCGGCGTGGGTAGGATGAAGTTGGCTGGCGTGGGTAGGATGAGGTAGGGTGGCGTGAGCGGGAGGCGTGGGTGGGGTGGGGTGAGCTGGCGCGGGTGGGTTGAGGTCATGTAGCGTGGGCGTGCTATGATAACCCACCCCTGGGCGTGGGCGCCAACTTGCTATTCATTCTCCTTTTAAGGTAAGTTCCAGGATGGCCCGCTAGGTGGCCGTGGTCACTGATTCTCTCTCTCTCTCTCTCTCTCTCTCTCTCTCTCTCTCTCTCTCTCTCTCTCTCTCTCTCTCTCTCTCTCTCTCTCTCTCTCTCTCTCTCAAGACAGTCTTCTGTCTTTTAAAATTTTTTTATGCATGTTCCCACTTGTGTATGTGTGTGTGTGTGTGTGTGTGTGTGTGTGTGTGTGGGTGGGGGAGCTCTGTGTGTATATCCTTTTAAGGTCATGTGGACATACGGTCATACACACAGTATGTACACTCACACACCCGTCTACCCATGGATGTATAAATGTGTATAGTCGTATGTATAGAATATACATAATACGTCATATAGAACCATATATTGTATGTGATATACTTAAATTATGAAGTGTATTACAAGAAATTTCCTTTAGAAAATTACTTGTTAACATTACCAAATATAGGTTAAGTGTGTGTGCGTTCATTTTTGTTTCATAATTGACAAACGTTGTATGATTATCCTTATTCAGTTACCTGACCAGACACGTCCATCTTTTAACAAGTTTCACAATATATATATATATATATATATATATATATATATATATATATATATATATATATATATATATATATGTATATATATATATATATATATATATATATATATATATATATATATATATATATATATATATATATATATATATATATGCATAGAAACGCGCACCTTAATAGAACGTACAAACCTCCAACAGCCAGGATATATATATATATATATATATATATATATATATATATATATATATATATATATATATATATATATATATATGTGTGTGTGTGTGTGTGTGTGTGTGAATTTGATCTATGTTATTTGCATATTCTTTCTCAACTTTCACCTATAAAGGATAATATTACGATCGTTAAAGAAATTAAATCATGTTTATTTTCATTGAAGAATATACTCTTATATCTCTTTATACATAGACATGTTACAGTCATAGTTACAATGTGATTGAAAATTATAATTACTGTTCTTAGATTAATATCAACATTTAATATATACATCGAGTTTCCCATGTTTGATGTGTCCGTCAAATTGTCTATCAAACATTGGTTGACAACAAATGATACGAATTAAATAGATGGTTTTCACATTATTTTGTTTCTGGATAACACTTCAATTTCTCCCCTCAACCATTTTATATTTTTCTCCCCCATCCTGATAACTGACACGCGTCCATATAATAAATCATACCTTTTTTTATTCGGTGATATAAATACGATAATGAATTTATCTCTCAGTTATTCCCCCCAGCCCAGGTCTTATGTGTTTCATCAGCCTTATCTCGTCTTAACACCCGGATTCTTATACCATGGTATATGGCTGTCTCCTGATACCTTATACCGTGGTATATGGCCATCTCCTGATACCTTATACCATGGTATATGGCTGTCTCCTGATACCTTATACCGTGGTATATGGCCATCTCCAGATACCTTATACCGTGGTATATGGCTGTCTCCTGATACCTTATACCGTGGTATATGGCCATGTCCTGATACCTTATACCGTGGTACATGGCTGTCTCCTGATACCTTATACCGTGGTATATGCCTGTCTCCTGATACCTTATACCGTGGTATATGGCCTTCTCCTGATACCTTATCCGGCCGTCTCCTGATACCTTATACCGTGGTATATGCCTGTCTCCTGATACCTTATACCGTGGTACATGGCTGTCTCCTAATACCTTATACCGTGGTATATGGCCTTCTCCTGATACCTTATCCGGCCGTCTCCTGATACCTTATCCGAAGCGAATTACGTATTCCACGAGATTTCTCAAAATCTCCCCTCCCTTCCCCCCCTCCCTCCCTCCTCCTCTCCCCCCCTCCTCCTCCTTCCTCCCCCCCACCTCAACCCATCTCCCCCCCTCTTCAATGGGGGGAGGAGGGGGGAGGGGGTTCCACCATGCACGTCCCTGAACCACCACCACCGGTGATGACGCCCCTGAGGGCCTGAGCACTAACGTCGGTTCACCGGTACATTACCGTATAATATTCGCCCTAGCTGGAGGAGGGAAGTGGAGGGGGGGGAGGGGGGGCACGTGGTGATTTAATGCAGGATTTGTGTGTATGGTAACTACACCCCCCCCCCTCCCCCCTATACCTGCCCGCCCCACCTGGGCTATGATGGATTGCCAACCCCCCCCCCCCCCCCTGTGCAACAGAACCTGGTGTATAGACACACACACACACACACACACACACACACACATACACACACACACACACACAGACATACACACACACACACACACACACACACACACACACACACACACACACACACACACACACACACACAGACATACACACACATACACACACACACACACACACACACACAGACATACACACACACACACACGTGTGTCTACGTGGGTTGTATAGGAATATATACATATGTGTATGAATCTCTGTATACATGTATACAAAACACTTGGAGATCTGGGGAAAAAGAAAAAAAAAAGATATATATATATATATATATATATATATATATATATATATATATATATATATATATATAAAGAATTATATATATATATATATATATATATATGTAAAGAATTAAGATAGTTATTCAGACGTAAAAAAGAAAACGAGTGTGACCAACTCCCTCTTGTGTGAGGGTTGCCAACGAGTCATAATTCAAACCATTTCCGGGCGACGGTTGTCCCTCTGATCTGGGGGTGGGGGGGGGGGTCAGGGGTCAAGGGTCAGGGCCGGGTGGAGCATTCACCAGGTGAGGCAGGCCGGCCCTTCTAACGGGGGTGGCGCGCTGGTTCAGGTCACGGGAGGTCAGAATAATTCGGGTCAGGACGCTAAGTTATCGCTGTTAAGGGAAGGAGGGGGGGGGGAGGGGTAGGTGGGTAGGTAGTTAGGTCGTTTAGCCCCCGTCGTGGGCTAAGGTAAGGATGGGTAGGTTTACGTAGGTAGGGCTATACGTAAGGTAGTAGTTCTCAGTAGTTTAGGGGTTCGGTGTAAAGGGCAAGCCTTGGGTAAGGACGAGAGTTGCCTTAGGATGTAAAAGCCTGAGGTAAGGTTAGGTTAGGGTAGGTTACGGTAGTGTTGGGTAAGGCTAGAACAGCCTTAGGTAAGGTTGGGTCAGGGTAGTGTTAGGTAAGGCTAGAACGGCCTTAGGTCAAGTAGTTGTGGGTAAGGGAGGGCACTCGTGGGTAGGGTAGGGAAGGGGGTGTTTTACTCTGGGTAGATTAGGGTAGGAAGGGTAGTGATGGGTAAGTCATGCATGATTTGGGTTAGGTTGGGTCATGGTAGATAGGGTAGGGTAGCCTTAGGTAAGGAAAAGGGTAGTTTTGGGTAGGTTAAGGTAGCCCTTGGTTAGGGTCCCACTGTATATGTTAAGGGAGGGAGGTGGGGAGGGAGGGGGGGGTGTGTGGGTAAACATGTGAACTATGGCCTACAGAAAACGGACAGCAGGTTATATTAACAAATATCGTTGATATGTGAGTAATATATTAACATATTTAACTTGAGTTAATATTAACATGATTCACGCTATTCTTAAATAATTATGACATATGTAATTAGAAGAACAATCTTTGCATTTGTTCTTATCATTAGCATATCAATGATCGCTCCTTAATACAGCTCTTAAATGTAATCCAAAATTTCATTACCTTTGATAACTCGGTAACTTTATAACGAATAAATAGATTAAATAATTTATACACATATATCTATAAATGGATTTATATGTTTCATATACACGCATCACAGAATTCAACAAAATAAACCTAGATATAAATTTTCAGATGATTTTTGAATAAGAATGTAATCACTGAGGCATAGAAAACGGTGTTCTTCACCCAATCTCTTATATTAATATCTATGTTCGTCTTAACTCTAATAATGACCAGTTTAAAAACACATAAATTATACTCTCGCTTGATTTACCGTTGTCTCCCGCTGTTATTCTCTTGAATTTATTTATCATATATATATATATATATATATATATATATATATATATATATATATATATATATATATATATATATATATATATATATATAACACATAGTCCTGTTGAGTGTGTGTGTGTGTGTGTGTGTGTGTGTGTGTGTGTGATTCCGATGCTGTATGAAAAGATGGCGTATTTTCGAGAGAGAGAGAGAGAGAGAGAGAGAGAGAGAGAGAGAGAGAGAGAGAGAGAGAGAGAGAGAGAGAGAGAGAGAGAGAGAGAGAATGGATACTAACAATTTGCTAATGATAGATTCCAGGATGAGGTATGATTCACTGGCAGCGTTGCCGCGAAAAATACTGGCATTTAGAGGAGGTTAATTATACGTCAGGCAGTGGTGTTGCACTGGGGTCGGGCGGGCGGGCCTCCCCGCCTCAGTAAGCTGCCGGACGTCGCCGGTGGCGGGCGACTCGGGTGAAGTAAGTGGGGTTAATGAGGCGTTGGGTAATAGCGAAGATGGGGGTCAGGGTAGGATAGTCGTAAAAGGCTAGTAAGATCAGTAGAGGATAACAAGAGAAAGTTAAATAAATAGTATAAAGCAAGATTGATAAATTAGGTTGAATGTATTAAAAGAGAAATTGAATTAAAGATAATATTTATGGGAAGATAATTATGTCTGATAATGAGAAGGGAAATTGGAAATTAAAGTTAAATGTAAGAATGTGTTTAGGAAAAATTCTGTTGCTTATGAAAAGTATCAAAAAATGATAGTTAAATGGGAATTAAGCAGATGAAAATATAAAATATTACGAAAGTATATATAAATATAAACATATAGAAACACATGCAGCTATATATGCCCCTGAGGTTAGCAGAATAAGTTAAGAATAAGAAAAAGGTAAAATTCTATCATATTGTGTCAGTAAAGATTAAAATAGGAAAACTTAGACAAATTTGTTTATTCATAAGATCAAAAGACCAGACTGAATGATACAAAAACTTTATAATAATCTTAGTAAATATGATAATGATAGTAATAATTTATTGATAACAATATGGCGGTCTGTAGACCTAGGAATAAGTTTTGAAAAAATTACAGAAATAAAGTTTAATAAAAAGATTTGATAAAAGGATGGAACTCCAGCGTCTGGTGCAAGCAACTAACTCAGTTATGATTTACGATTTTGTTTAAGTAATACCTGGAAGCAACGAGCATTTATTTTTTTTAAAAGGCGCGCATTTAAATAATGTATGTAAATGCTTGAACCAGGAAACGTAATCTGGAACAACGTTCAACTTGTTTGTTATTATTTATTTATTTATTCAGTGGCCGCCACGGGTGTTCAGTCTATCCTATTCAGAATTCGAGAACATTCTCTTGCCCCTGAGAAATGAATATATATATATATATATATATATATATATATATATATATATATATATATATATATATATATTGGTAGCTGAAGATAAAGTTTTACAGAAATAATATATATTGTCTCAAGCTGGCAGTAGGAAATGATACGTTGATGGCGGACTAAAAGTGTAAAAATGGACGCCATTATCGAAGCTAGATTGAGCGGCACAAAATATCTGCTCAGCACCGACGAGGGCGGGATTTAAGATCACGGCAAATAAGACGGCCGGTGCATCTCCAGACACAAATTACAAACTCTTTGATAAGCTTTTTTAAAATATTGGCGCCGCAAGTATCCGGCAACGAGGCAGGTTGGCCCTCCAACGTCGCCCTAACAAACATCTTTCAAATGTTTAAAATCTTGATCGAGACCCAGCGAGAATTAAAACTCTGCCCTGTTATTTATCATAAAGAATAACTCCGCTTATTATTTTCGTAAGGTTTAAGCACTAGTTTGATATTATCGTGACATGAATACTACAACGTTTATGCCAAAGTTCCCCAGTTTTTTAAAAGGAAAAAAGAAAAAAAAACTTTTGAAAGATGCATGGGGGCGATGGCGGGAAATGGGCGCCCGGTCCCACTGAAGGTTGGAACGTCACAGTCCATCATGGTAGCACATCGACCCCTGCCATGCTAACATCGACTCACACTCATGTCAGTCTTGTTACTAGCCCACGAGGAAAATGGCTTGGGCGCACGGTTAAATGTGCTAACTACAGCCCGCTTGTAATTAAGGATTTATGCAGCCGCTGGCCTGTGTCTTCCTGAATAATTGACTTTTTAATTTGAATAGTTGGCGGCGCGCGTGGGGTGATCCTGGCCTGGCTCTTTTCACCACTGAATGGTTCAGGTTGTTGCTCGCGCCACACACACACACACACACACACACACACAGTTGTTATAACCACAACTCATGATCGATTGTTGATTTTAAAGTAATGATATGGAAATCTTAGCACACTGACCCACGTATACGCCAGCAACCCCACTATACGCCAACCCCAGCACGACCTCGATACGCCAACCCCTCAACCCCCCCTTACCACAATACGCCACCCCTCCCCCCCCTCCTTAGCGTCCCCCCCTACCCCAGCCCAACAACCTCGTTCGTCCGTGTAATTGTTAATGATATGAAGACTGTGTGATGGTTGGGTTGCAGGTCAACCCCCAACCCACCCACCCACACACCCACCCACCCACCCACCCACCCACCCAACCCACCCACCCACCCACCCACCCACCCACCCACCCACCCACCCACCTACCCACCCAACCCACCCTTACCCAATCCCCCACCAGGTCCTCACCCCCTCCCCCCTCCATGCCACACTGATTCGGGATTAGGTAAGGTGTTGCTGCTGCTGTGACGAGGGATTAGGGATTAGCTGATCTTTATGATCATATCTTCCTCTTCCTCGTCTTCTTCTTCTTCTTCTTCTTCTTCTTCTTCTTCTTCTTCTTCTTCTTCTTCTTCTTCTTCTTCTTCTTCTCCTCGCTGTTGTCCTTAAATAATTTCGTTATGACTAATGTTATTATTGAAATACTTCATTAATGATATCAAGATTGTCATTATCATTACCACTAATGATAATAATTGTAGTGATATTAGTAATAATGATAATGATATTAATAATGATAAATAATAATAATAATGATAATGATAGTGAAAATTATTATTATTATTATTATTATTATTATTATTATTATTATTATTATTATTATTATTATTAATATTATTTTGTTATTATTATTATTATTATTATTTTTAATATTATTTTATTATTATTATTATTATTATTATTATTATTATTATTATTATTATTATTATTATTATTATTATTAATATTATTTTGTTATTATTATTATTATTATTATTTTTAATATTATTTTATTATTATTATTATTATTATTATTATTATTATTATTATTATTATTGGTATCACTGACTAATATCAAATAAATGAAACCATAACCAGTGTTACCAGCCCCGCAGTGTTGCCAGCCTCGCAGTGTAGCCAGTGTTGCCACGCCGCAGTGTAGCCAGTGTTGCCAGTCCCGCAGTGTTGCCAGTGTTGCCAGTCCCGCAGTGTTGCCAGCCCCGCAGTGTAGCCAGTGGCGTCGCCCTCCGATTCCCTTGGTCTGAAAATCTTGTAGACTTTCCCAAGTTATTGACCCGTGACGCCCCGCCTGGCCCCGCCACCCCTGCTGCTTCTATGTTATATGACGGGGTTGTATGTTGTATGACGGGGTTGTATGTTGTATGACGGGGTTGTATGTTGTACGGTATGTTGTATGACGGGGTTGTATGTTGTATGACGAAGATATATGTGTCAGAGGTGGAGGGAATAAGGAGAAGTGGGAGACCAAATCGGAGATGGAAGGATGGAGTGAAAAAGATTTTGAGTGATCGGGGTGTGAACATGCAGGAGGGTGAAAGGCGTGCACGGGATATAATGAATTGGAACAGTGTGGTATACCGGGGTCGACGTGTTGTCAGTAAACTGAACCAGGGCATGTGAAGCGTCTGGGGTAAACCATAGGAAGGTCTGTGGGGCCTGGATGTGGAAAGGGAGCTGTGGTTTCGGTGCATTACACATGACAGCTAGAGAATGGTTGTGAGCTGTCTTCGTCTCTTCCTGGCGCTACTCCGATAACTCGGGAAACGGCGGGAAATGAATATATATATATATATATATATATATATATATATATATATATATATATATATATATATATATATATATATATGATTTATACATTCTTAAACCGTGGCACAAATCACTAAAGTACGACATCATCTTCATTCCCCGTCGGCGTCGACGCCCACCACGTGCCCCACTGCCAGACGTCTGGGTCATCCGGCCTCATCCAAACTTTCACTTTTGCGACGGTAAAAAAACACCTTCGTGTGGCGCACACAGCTCCACCTGCAGGCCCACCAGGGGGGAGGGAGGACGAGGGGGGGGGGTGATTATAGTAATCCCGTAATAATTCATTAAATCCACATTGATGATTAGAAACAAGTTAAGTAAATCCATCCTTGTGACTAGATTCAAATGATTCGACAAATCATACATTCAAATGCGAGTTATTGAACATACAAACTGCTGAGCTTATACAGTATACAGTTTATAGATCATACACCCTGGTTGCACAGCATACATGTTATAGATTATACAACACACGACATATTAATACAATATGAATCATACACAGTTATCATACCAGCATATATACCAGCATACACCATACATAGTCATGCTGGCAAAAATCTATACACCTTAATCATACAACATGCACCTAATCATACAACATGCACCTAATCATACAACATGCACCTAATCATACAACATACACCTTAATCATACAACATGCACCTAATCATACAACATACACCTTAATCATACAACATGCACCTAATCATACAACATGCACCTAATCATACAACATACACCTTAATCATACAACATGCACCTAATCATACAACATGCACCTAATCATACAACATACACCTTAATCATACAACATGCACCTAATCATACAACATACACCTTAATCATACAACATGCACCTAATCATACAACATGCACCTAATCATACAACATGCACCTAATCATACAACATACACCTTAATCAAACAACATGCACCTAATCATACAACATACACCTTAATCATACAACATGCACCTAATCATACAACATGCACCTAATCATACAACATGCACCTAATCATACAACATGCACCTAATCATACAACATACACCTTAATCATACAACATGCACCTAATCATACAACATACACCTTAATCATACAACATGCACCTAATCATACAGCATGCACCCAATCATACAACATGCACCTAATCATACAACATGCACCTAATCATACAACATACACCTTAATCATACAACATGCACCTAATCATACAACATGCACCTAATCATACAACATACACCTTAATCATACAACATGCACCTAATCATACAACATGCACCTAATCATACAACATGCACCTAATCATACAACATACACCTTAATCATACAACATGCACCTAATCATACAACATGCACCTAATCATACAACATGCACCTAATCATACAACATGCACCTAATCATACAACATACACCTTAATCATACAACATGCACCTAATCATACAACATACACCTTAATCATACAACATGCACCTAATCATACAACATGCACCTAATCATACAACATGCACCTAATCATACAACATACACCTTAATCATACAACATGCACCTAATCATACAACATACACCTTAATCATACAACATGCACCTAATCATACAACATGCACCTAATCATACAACATGCACCTAATCATACAACATACACCTTAATCATACAACATACACCTAATCATACAACATACACCTAATCATACAACATGCACCTAATCATACAACATACACCTTAATCATACAACATGCACCTAATCATACAACATGCACCTAATCATACAACATGCACCTAATCATACAACACGCACCTAATCATACAACATACACCTTAATCATACAACATACACCTAATCATACAACATGCACCTAATCATACAACATGCACCTAATCATACAACATGCACCTTAATCATACAACATGCACCTAATCATACAACATGCACCTAATCATACAACATGCACCTAATCATACAACATGCACCTAATCATACAACATGCACCTAATCATACAACATACACCTTAATCATACAACATGCACCTAATCATACAACATGCACCTAATCATACAACATGCACCTAATCATACAACATGCACCTAATCATACAACATCTAACTCAGTCATATAACATGCACCTAATCATACAGCATGCACCTAATCATACAACATCTACCTCAGTCATACATACAGAACGAACCACCTCGTCTTATAACATTCACAGCCTCCATGTGGCAGAAGATTCATATGAAGTTATACGTAGTATGTGGACAGGAAAGGGATTTGTTTACAAATCCAGTTTGTACAGACCTTCACTCATATCAATGTGACAATTCTTTGTGTATTTGATTATAGAAGATTCAATGATATTTCTCGTGGTGAAGGAGTTACAGTTGATAACTGAATTAGCGTTACTCCATTCCATACAGTGGTCATAATTTTTTACATGATTAAACAAAACATTTGATTCTTGTCCTGATCTTATTCTATGTCTATATTGCTTAAGTCTAACATAGAGATCCTTTCCAGTTTGCCCAACATAAAACATATTACAATCGTTGCAAGGTATTGTGTAAACACAGCCCGCAGAGTATTGTAATCGCTGAAGGCAACAGTTACGCTAAAGGATTGAAGCAACCTGGGAAGTCATGTAGAATTATCACTAAAAGGAAGAAGTAAAAGATTCTTGGTATTAAGAGAAGGTTAGCATTTATATAATGATATCTTTACCAACTTAAGAGGTTTATCAGTGAAGAATCTGGGATATTTTAACTGGGATCCAACTCAATATATCTTCTCAGACTCATCATTCATAAATTCCAGACTGCATATACGTAATGCCAGGGTCGACTAGGATCAGTGTAGGTGGCAGGGACGTCCGGGGTCAGTGTAGGTGGCAGGGTCGTCTGGGGTCAGTGTAGGTGGCAGGGTCGTCTGGGATCAGTGTAGGTGGCAGGGTCGGTAGGGCCAGTGTAGGTGGCAGGGTCGTCTGGGATCAGTGTAGGTGGCAGGGTCGTCTGGGATCAGTGTAGGTGGTAGGGTCGTCTGGGATCAGTGTAGGTGGCAGGGTCGTCTGGGATCAGTGTAGGTGGTAGGGTCGTCTGGGATCAGTGTAGGTGGCAGGGTCGTCTGGGGTCAGTGTAGATGGCAGGGTCGTCTGGGATCAGTGTAGGTGGCAGGGTCGCCTGGGATCAGTGTAGATGGCAGGGTCGTCTGGGATCAGTGTAGGTGGCAGGGTCGTCTGGGGTCAGTGTAGGTGGCAGGGTCGCCTGGGATCAGTGTAGGTGGCAGGGTCGTCTGGGATCAGTGTAGGTGGCAGGGTCGTGTGGGATCAGTGTAGGTGGCAGGGTCGCCTGGGATCAGTGTAGATGGCAGGGTCGTCTGGGATCAGTGTAGGTGGCAGGGTCGCCTGGGATCAGTGTAGATGGCAGGGTCGTCTGGAATCAGTGTAGGTGGCAGGGTCGCCTGGGATCAGTGTAGATGGCAGGGTCGTCTGGGATCAGTGTAGGTGGTAGGGTCGTCTGGGATCAGTGTAGGTGGCAGGGTCGTCTGGGATCAGTGTAGGTGGCAGGGTCGTCTGGGATCAGTGTAGGTGGCAGGGTCGCCTGGGATCAGTGTAGATGGCAGGGTCGTCTGGGATCAGTGTAGGTGGCAGGGTCGTCTGGGATCAGTGTAGGTGGCAGGGTCGTCTGGGATCAGTGTAGGTGGCAGGGTCGTCTGGGGTCAGTGTAGGTGGCAGGGTCGTCTGGGATCAGTGTAGGTGGCAGGGTCGTCTGGGATCAGTGTAGGTGGCAGGGTCGTCTGGGGTCAGTGTAGGTGGCAGGGTCGTCTGGGATCAGTGTAGGTGGGAGGGTCGTCTGGGATCAGTGTAGGTGGGAGGGTCAGTGTGTCCTGCCTCCTGGGACTGTGTGGGATCTGCTGGGATCCCTGGGAGGAAGTCCTCAGACGCTGCTGGTCTGGTCTCGAACTCTGAGAGTCTTAGCCCGGTTAAGATGGCGTCTCCTGCGTCCTGTGACTGCCGTCTCCTGCGTCCTGGAACTGCGTCTCCTGCGTCCTCTGCATGTCCTCCGTCCTGGGACTACGTGTCCTGCGTCTCCTGCGTCCTGGGACTGCTTCTCCTGCGTCCTGGAAGTGCGTCTCCTGCGTCACTCGTCCTGAGGCAAAAAAAGGCGTATCTCTCTCTCTCTCTCTCTCTCTCTCTCTCTCTCTCTCTCTCTCTCTCTCTCTCTCTCTCTCTCTCTCTCGACCCCGGAGTGGTGGTCGGTCATTAAGTGGTGACTATTTTTGGCAGTGAGCACTTGTCTCGCGCGGGGGTCCCCCACTGCCCAGTATTGGCGCATCAAATTTTCATTACTCCGGTTCATATCCTCATTAGCATACGTACGACGGGGCTGGCACGGCGCATGCGCCCTCCGCTCCAAACTTATGGCTTCCAATGGCGAATCAATACGGTCCCGCTGTGAAATTTGTCTTGGTTTAATATCTATAAGTTTAGTGCCCGCTGAGAGGCAAGTGCATATTGTATTTCATGGTACATGTGTGTGTGTGTGTGTGTGTGTGTGTGTGTGTGTGTGTGTGTGTGTGTGTAGTGGGGGTGTGGCGGGGTGAGGGAGAGGTGAGAGGGTTAGGGGAGGGTGAGTATGGAGTGGGTGTTTGTGTGTATGTGTGGTTGAGCGGATTTATGTGAGGGTGAAGGGTCTGTGTTTGTATATATGTGTATTGTTATGTACTAGTGTGTGTGTGTGTGTGTGTGTGTGTGTGTGTGTGTGTGTGTGTGTGTGTGTGTGTGTGTGTGTATGGTTGTGTACGTATTTATCTGTACTGTACGGGATGGGAGTTGTACACTGGTGGGGGCCCCATCTCTTGTACTGTACGGGGAGGGAGTTGTACACTGGTGGGGGCCCCATCTCTTGTACTGTACGGGGAGGGAGTTGTACACTGGTGGGGGCCCCCATCTCTTGTGCTGTACGGGGAGGGAGTTGTACACTGGTGGGGCCCCATCTCTTGTGCTGTACGGGGAGGGAGTTGTACACTGGTGGGGGCCCCATCTCTTCAACCATATCTACTATCATACAACATTATATACTTCAGTCCACACTCCTCCTGTCATCACTTGGTTTCCATTCGCCACTGTTCTCATAGTGTAATGATGTTTTATATACTATTTTCTAATAATTTCTTGCTAAATTCTATGTTATGGTCTTTGGTTGTTCTAACTTTTTATCTTTCGAGGACCTGTTGAATGAAGACACCAATCAAATTAGATTGGAAACTTGATGGTTGTGATCAGGTCACTCCCTAATCTTATGTTTTATGATGATTGGTTGATCCATGGAGTCTTAACCTCTCACTACAGTGTAATTCAATCCTCTTAAGTCTGGCACCATCTTTGTTGTCCTCCTCTGGACCTTCTCTATCAGCTCTTTGTGATTCTTCAGCTGCGGTGGCCAAACTTGAGAAGCATATCTTAGTTTTCCCCTGTTAAACGTTATGAATAGTTTGTCTAAATATTTGAATACTATTCATAAATACTGTTCTGATATTTGCCAGTAGATAATCTGTCATTTTCTTTATACCCCTCGCTATGTGAGCATCATCTGCAGACACATTCAGTTCGGAGTCACGTCTGTCAAATTTCACCATAGATCAGGAGGCAGAGGAGCGGTCCTGGCTCAGACACACACCGTTGTTGACCTCAACCTATTTTCAAAGGTTTCTCTGACGTGAGTCCTTTGTTCCCCCTCCACTAAGATAATGTCCGTCCACTGAGGGAATATCTCCCCCTTTTATTCGCACCGAATAATCCACCTTCCCTACCAACCTCTTCTTGTGTGCAGAGCTAAAATCTCTCGAGTGGTCCAGGAAGACAAGATATAATTTCTCATCTTTTGTGAAAAATGGACCTCTTGTTTTAACGAAAGTTTCATATAGAGTTGCTGCACACGACCTCCTTTCCCTTTACCCTGTGTTGTCTCTGGTGGTCAACCATTTGCTTTCTCTTTGTCTTTTCCAGCAATTTCCAGACCATACGTTTCGCAAAAGACTTGTTTACACTTCAGGAGAATGTCCAGTCTCCTTTCTTAAGGCTGACTGGATGAGGAGATCAAGAGGTTGGTGTTGAGCATGCAAGCACAAGGCGAATATACGTCGTGTGCGTCGCTCTCGTAAAGACCACACGATCCGCAAAGTTGAAGGAGGAGTTGTCCTCCCTACATGATGTCCAGGCGACAGGTTCAACTTGGCGTCACCTCCCGCGTCCCTCTCACACATAGGTTCCTGTGAGCCACGAAACCCGATGGAGTATCCGATTCCATTCTTCCCCATCTTCATAACTGTATATTTTTCTGGAGTGAGACATCATAACCCATGTGTCCAATCACAGCAGGATCTTGTTTAAGTCCCCTTGCAGCTCTTTGCAATCTCTGCTGTTGCGTCCTTCGTGTATCATTACAGCATCATCAGCAAACATATCCAGATATGAACTGGCTTCGTTTGGAGAAGCATGTACGTGGACCAGGAAGAGCAGTGGCCCCAGCATAAACCCAGAGGAAGCGCATCTGTCACCCGGTACCCGACTACACAATTATCCTTCATCCGAGCTGCTGTTCCTCCACTTGAGCTGTTCTCCTCTGACACCAGCTGGGATGTTCGGCTTCATCGTCAGTGTGTTGTGAGGGGGACAGGATCGAATCCCTTTCGGCAGTCCAAGCCACCCCACTCCACCCCTCCCATCCCCCTCCCTCGTCTGTAAGATGCTGTTGACTCGTTTGTAAAAATCCAGTTGATTCGTCACACAAGAGCTATTCCTTTGGAGTCCATGTTGTCCCCCAGTTAAGTAGTTAACGCTAGGTAAGCACTCTTCTACCCATTGCCTAGTTGCAGTACCCCGCAGTTTACGCTCGTTAGGAGTGTTGGGTTATGATTAAGGACTTCGTGTGTGTGTGTCGCCTTTATTGAATAGTGGTTTAAAAAACAGTGGCTCTCATCTGTTGCTGTGTGGGAAGTTTCCCTTCACTGAGGGAGGTTTGAAACAGGATTACCATTGGCCTGGCTGGTGTCTGTGCACACAGTGACAACACTTGATGAGATGCCATCTGGACCGTGGGCCTTGTGTGGCGTCCATCTGGACACGGACCAACTTGTGTGGCGTCCATCTGGGCCACGGACCAACTTGTGTGGGGTTCCATCTGGACCATGGACCAACTTGTGTGGGGTTCCATCTGGCCCACGGACCAACTTGTGTGGGTCCATCTGGACCACGGACCAACTTGTGTGGGTTCACTTCGATTAACCCCTGGCAACGTGTGAGGCACCTTGACCATCGCTGGCTGGGGGACCTTCCCCTCTGAGTCCCTTAAGCTTATCACTTCAGTCCTTAAACTTGTAAATCTAAACCCTGTGTGCTCGGTCGAGGTGGTCGATTACGTGTTGCCTCCCGTGCGCACGTCCGTGCCTGCCTCCTCCTCCACCTCCACCTCCTCATCTCTGCTCCTCACGTGCAGGTGAGGCTCGTGGGTCGCCCGACCCCCGCTCCATAGGGCGTCTCTCTCTCTCTCTCTCTCTCTCTCTCTCTCTCTCTCTCTCTCTCTCTCTCTCTCTCTCTCTCTCTCTCTCTCTCTCTCTCTATCTATCTATCTCACTCACTCACTCACTCACTCACTCACTCACTCACTCACTCACTCTCTCTCTCTCTCTCTCTCTCTCTCTCTCTCTCTCTCTCTCTCTCTCTCTCTCTCTCTCTCTCTTGATTTCTTCTTTGTTCTCGTGTGTGTGTGTGTGTGTGTGTGTGTGTGTGTGTGTGTGTGTGTGTGTGTGTGTGTGTTTGTGATTCCATAATTTCTTTGTCTGTATCTGTGTCTCGTCTTTTCTTCAAGCTGTTTCATCCTATTATTGATAATCAATTCCCCCCCCCCCATTTTCTTTCCTTTATCCGTTCATTTCTGTCTCTCGTCTTATTTTCCATCAAATTCTGTTGTATCTGATGTTTTATCTCTCATCTATTTGCACTGGTGTCTTGCAGAACATTCTTGTGCCTTGTTGATAATATGTACGGTTTTGTCTTTGAAGGAAAAGAACAAGAAAAAAGATAATTTAGATTTGCATATTCAATCTATTCCTTGAATTTCCATTTAGTGTTGTGTCGAAGCGGCCAAAGTTCATAATCGCTTGATCTCCATCACTGATCCTTTTACTGTATTCCTGATCCTTTATAACTTGAGTTGTACATAATCCTCACTTCCCTCATGTTACCGTCTGATAAATGAATTATTCATAAATTATGGTGTTTGTCTGACATGGCCACTTGGAGTGATGGGGTTTAGCATGTTATTGCCCCTTGTTATGTCGTTTATCCACACCTGGTAACACAGTGTTTATTTCATTTATTTTACTCTCTTAAATTGTTCCTTTTTATTGGCTTGTTTATTATTTATCGTTGCATTATAAGTTGTCATTAACGTGCCTCCTGTTCTTCTACGATTAAACACGTCTTTCCACCATCTTACTGGTGGCTCCACCTGTTCAATATATGTTCTACTTTTCTAACAATTCTAAGTAAGTCGTCCTCCTGTCTTTGTTTGTTTGTTGCAGTGAGACGTATATGATATTTACTGAGGTTAGTTCATTTTATTATGGCTTATCCTCTGTTCAGTGTTTTGCATTGTGAGTTTGTTGTGTGCATACATTATATTGGCCCACCTGTCTGAACACTCACTCTGTTCTTTGAAGAACATTTGATATTGTTCTGTTTCTTTGTGTATCGTCTCATATTGACACGTTTCTTTCATATTGACAAGGGATAACTTGTTCTAGTTAGTATGTACGTGGATTGATTTATTGAGTTTCAGTTAATGATAAGGTTTGGTTATTGAGATGTGTTAACAACCATGGATCATTCGTCTCTCTCTCTCTCTCTCTCTCTCTCTCTCTCTCTCTCTCTCTCTCTCTCTATATATATATATATATATATATATATATATATATATATATATATATATATATATTATATATATATATATATATATATATATATATATATATATATATATATATATATATATATATATATATGTGTATGTGTGTGTGTGTGTGTGTGTGTCATTTCCTGCACTAGCGAGGTAGTGTTAACAACAGATGACTGAGACTTAAAGGGAGAATCCTTACTTGGCCCCCTCCTCTGTTCCTTCTTTTGGAAAACAAAAAAGGAGGGGAGGATTTCCAGCCCCCTCCCGTTCCCTCCCCTTTCAGTCGCCTTCTACGACACACATATCCTCAAGCCTACGCCAGATACGCAAAATTTATCGGCCAGTCCCTAGGGCAGGATGAACAGCTGGGTTGACTGTGGACGGACTGCCTCGACCAGGATTCGAACCTATGCGTGCTCGGCCCCCTGGCGGCCCGTGAATGATTCATGGTCAGCAACGCTAAACCGCTGCACCACCATTTTCCTTTACATTCCTGGAGTCTACGCGTCGGAGTCTACGCGGGTTGCCCCCTGTGCATATTAACGATACATCGTCAGCTGAGGCGAACCTAACCATCGCTGAGGATCAAGTAGTCTCCATTTAAACGCCCGTCTGTGTCGTGTGGCTTTTTCATTAAACGATGAAAGACACATATTAGACGATGTTCATTGCCACATATATTGTCCGTTTTTACACTTGGGTCAGAGATAACGTGTACACACCTTCCTCTTCTTATCTGGGTCAGAGATAACGTGTACACACCTTCCTCTTCTTATCTAGGTCAGAGATTACGTGTACACACCTTCCTTTTCTTGTCTGGGTCAGAGATAACGTGTACACACCTTCCTTTTCTTATCTGAGTCTAGTGATCTCGTCTTATCAATATCACTGACTCATTCACCTTTCCCTTATCTCCTCTTATCTCTCGTATCGAGCGTGTGCAACATGTAGGCCAGTCGTCCTGCAATGCATCCTCACAAAACAAATAATGTTAGGTTATTCCTCCGTTTAAAGCTCAAGATGTGTTTTGGGGTCGTTTATAAAACCCGTGTGTGTGTGTGTGTGTGTGTGTGTGTGTGTGTTCGCTGTAGCCTACGTCAACATAAGGAGCGAGAGACGGTTTGTATATATTACTACGAAAATTAACGATTACCATCGGTTATAATCGTATATATATATATATATATATATATATATATATATATATATATATATATATATATATATATATATATATATATATATATATCAAGGCAACGACCCCCAGCGATAGATAATATTGGAACAGATTGGACTTTTCAGACGACCTCGATGTCTCCCCCTGGAGGATTAGATAGATGGTTGTTGAACACTTGGCATTAACGTCTTCGCTGTGTGGACGACGCCCTCCTAAGATTGGTGTTTTATTGCGGTATAAATATGATATCTTAAACACTCCTAATAACCCACTTCAAACTCCCCCCTTACACCCCAAGTCCACATTTTTCAGGAAAGAGAAGAAAATCGGATAATACAATACGTTTTCTTTTTTTTTTTTTCTATTTTTTTGGGGGGGTCGATTTGGAGTAACGTGAACTGAGAGGGTTGTGTGTGTGTGTGTGTGTGTGTGTGTGTGTGTGTCTGGTCCGTCACTACACACACACACACACACACACACAGAGGAAGTGGTCGTACCGTAGCCCACATAACGACCCACACAGGTGTGAATACGTCTTCCCGCCACATCCAGGTGGACGGGAGAATGTAAACACCAAGACATTACGCGCTCGGGTTTGGATGGATGACCAGACTCCACGAAGACTTCCTAGTATATAAATCATGTATATACACATTCTATATACATCAGGGAAGAGGTTTATATACAAATTGATAAGATATACATAGGTGGCGCTTTAGATAGATGTTCCATAATCGAGATGATCATCTGACTATCGGAGATTACGACTATAGAGGATTGGATCCCACGTGTCATGTACGTGGGATTACAACTATAGAGGATTAGATCCCGTGTATCATGTACGTGGGATAAATGACCCCAGTCTAGATGCTCGTGTTGCCACCAATCAAAGGCGAGGCATGAAATCAGATCCTCCCAAAATGTCTTGCAAGATTCATACACTTGAGTGCTGTGCTCCGGATGAAGGTCCAGGAACCAGCGCCCCTTTTTGAACTAACTACCGTAACAACATCGTTCGGTCTCGCTTAACGAGCGGGGATGAGCTAGTGGTGGGCGAGGGGGGGGGAGGAGCAGGGGCAAGCTTGGCGAGGGAGGAGGTGGGGGGGAAGGATCGTGGATGAGGCGGGGGGGTGGTCATGGATGAGGCGGGGGGGTGGTCATGGATGAGGCGGGGGTGGGGGTCGTGGATGAGGCGGGGGTGGTCGTGGATGAGGCGGGGGTGGTCGTGGATGAGGCGGGGGTGGTCATGGATGAGGCGGGGGTGGGGGTCGTGGATGAGGCGGGGGTGGTCGTGGATGAGGCGGGGGGGTGGGAGTCGTGGATGAGTCGGGGGTGGTCGTGGATGAGGCGGGGGTGGTCGTGGATGAGGCGGGGGTGGTCGTGGATGAGGCGGGGGTGGGGGTCGTGGATGAGACGGGGGGGTGAGAGTCGTGGATGAGGCGGGGGGTGTGGTCGTGGATGAGGCGGGGGTGGGGGTCGTGGATGAGGTGGGGGGGTTGGGAGTCGTGGATGAGGCGGGGGTGGTCGTGGATGAGGCGGGGGTGGTCGTGGATGAGGCGGGGGTGGAGGTCGTGGATGAGGCGGGTCACAGAGGGGTGAAGACAGTCGTCTGCTAACGTGTTGTCGCCCTGGCCCCACCCAGACCCCGCTACACCCCACCCCCCTCCCCTCCACCCAGGCTGAGCCCCGCCCCGCCCCGCCCCGACGTGGGGCGGGGCGGGGCGGGGATGACCCATCTGCTGGCTGCGTCCGTCAGCTCGTGTGTACATAGCGACGCCTTCCTAGTGACGGATGGCTTGGGTACAGGTGTAGTGGTGTACATGTACACTGTTCCTCAGGTGTTCTGGTGTACAGATGTACTGATGCATAGGTGTACAGGTGCACAGATGCATAGGTGTACAGGTGCACAGATGCATAGGTGTACAGGTGCACAGATGCATAGGTGTACAGGTGCACAGATGCATAGGTGTACAGGTGCACAGATGCATAGGTGTACAGGTGCACAGATGTACTGGTGTGCAGGTGTACTAATACATAAGTGTACTGGTAAGCAAGTGTACAGTTGTACTCATGTACAGGAGTAGTAGTATTCTGGTGTAAAGATGTACTAGTGTACTGATGTAATGGTGCACAGGTGTATAAGTGCACAGATGTACTAGTGCAGTGGTACGCACGTGTACTGTTGCACATGTGCACAGGTGTGCTGGACAATGATACATTACGCCACACACAACAGCTTCATTAGACAAACTGATCAGTTATCCATCGTTATCCACAAGCCCATTAGCCAGAAACAGATATCTGCATTGCCAAGTGTACAGACGCTTATCTTTTTAACGTGTGAATTAGAAATGATTTCCTTTTTTATGATTCATCGCCGTTGACCGTGTTAGCGGGGTAGCGCCAGGAATAGACGAAGGAATGGCCTCATTCGTTCACATCCATTCTCTAGCGGTTATGTGTAATTCACCGAAACCACAGCTCCCTATCCCCATCCAGGCCCCACACACCTTCGTATATATATGAATATATATATATATATATATATATATATATATATATATATATATATATATATATATATATATATATATATATGATGTGATAATAACACGAAAG
Organism: Panulirus ornatus; assembly: GCF_036320965.1. Lineage (NCBI taxonomy): Eukaryota > Metazoa > Arthropoda > Malacostraca > Decapoda > Palinuridae > Panulirus > Panulirus ornatus. The sequence goes on along the minus strand of NC_092230.1, from coordinate 46,847,072 downwards.
TGCACTTGGCAACTTATCGTATTTCATTTTCCCCTTGGGTTCATAGGAATATATATATATATATATATATATATATATATATATATATATATATATATATATATATATATATATATATATATATATATGTATATATATATATATATATATATGTATATATATATATATATATATATATATATATATATATATATATATATATATATATATATATATATATATATACTTATATATATATATATATATATGCCATAGGAGGTGATGAGGACGCCAAGTGTTACCACCTCCGGCACCAGACCTCGCCAGCATAAGACTCAGGGAACAATGTTGCCAACATCCTCCTCCGCCAACCCCAGCCAGCCGATATTCATCGTGCATTATACCCTCAGATCTGACCTAATCCTCGAGGTGGAGGGGGACCATCGAGGTCCAACTCGCTGGAGGTCGAATGAATAGCCAGTAAATCATATGACTCCAAACATTAATATGATATATGGTTGTGAATGCTGTACGATGTATAAATTGACAATTCACAGTCTAATATCTCCCTATTACTGTTCGCACAAGTAATCATTCATAAGTATTGTTAAGTTCACGTAATTACGACCCTGGTGGCAGTAATTTACTGTAGAGAGTATGAATTATCGAACAGATGATAATGTATTTAAATTCCTTTACTCTGTCATTTATGGATGATTTTCTTCCCCAATTTCGTGTCCTTGATTTAATGTCAAATTTGATATGGTCTCTCGGTCTTGTATCATCCACTGTCGTTGGTTCATATTTATGACTAACGGTAATAGTCACTACGAATTTACGCTTTGTGAAACATGCGATTACGTAGACGTAACGACCAGTTTGGTGTACGACTTTGTACTGAAACGTACACTCTCTTGTATGGTCCATGATGTATGCAAGAAGGGCTTGGCGCTAGTGAAGAATGGAGTTTGCGTGAGAATGTATTTTGTGATGATGATAATATGAAAATAGATAATACAAGAAATATGCTGATATTGATGATAATGATAATGATAATAATGCTAATGATAATGATATATATATATATATATATATATATATATATATATATATATATATATATATATATATATATATATATATATATATATATATATTTTTTTTTTTATTTTTTTTATTTTCCAAAAGAAGGAACAGAGAATTGGGCCAGGTGAGGGTAGTCCCTCAAAGGCCCAGTCCTCTGTTCTTAACGCTACCTCGCTAATGCGGGAAATGGCGAATAGTTTGAAAGAAAGAAAGAATATATATATATATATATATATATATATATATATATATATATATATAATGATACATAATTAAAGCTGTCTCTTTATCAGTCCACCACATATATACATTCAGGTCACCAGAAAAAACAGATATGATGGAAAGGAATGAGACTAATAAATGATAAGTTTATAAATACAGTGAGAGAGGCTTTGATATTCAGTTATCAATACTGCGTGAAGAAGGTGTGTATGATCTTACGGTTGGTGGATGTATTTCATGTCAAAGAGCCTCACTGACCCTGGTACGTGATGTAGTGTTAACCAAAGCAATTGTACTGATGTGTCCACACTTGGATTACCGGTCATGTGTGTGTGTGTGTGTGTGTGTGTGTGTGGGACTTGGGAGTTGATATCGTCCCTAACCTGTGGCCAGAGTCCCACATTAGGAGAACGTTTAAGGAGACCAACTGTCTGCTGGAAAATATTAGAATAACATTGAAGTATATGGATGAGGAAATATTCAGCCAGCTGTTCACATCCTACATATGCCAAAACTAGAATATACTTCGCAAGTTTGGTCACCACAGCTGAAGAAGCACAAAGAGCTGATAGAGAAGGTCAAGAGGAGGACAACAAAGATAGTGCCAGAATTAAGATATCAGAGTTACCAGGAAACGCTAATCTCAAACTTGTCCAACATGGAAGAGAGAAGAGTAAAGAAAGACCTAGTTAGTTTATGCATCAGTTTGATGTCGTAAATACTGAAGAAATCTACGAAAACCTCATTGACTGAACCGCCAAAATCAAGTTAGAAAATATTCAAAGAAGTACTTCGACTTACAAGTGTGGTGGATGAATGAAATATACTGAATGATGAAATTCGTGAAGGTAGACGGTGTACAAAAGGTTTAAAAAGTTTTATGATCGTAGAGAAAGTTCAAGAGATGGAGCCACACGAGTGTAGAACCTGGCCATTTAACAGCAACAAACCTAAGTGAAGATAAAGTAAGCGTGACACCTGAAATAGCCGGTTAAATAAAGAAATACATTCCAAAGAAAATGACATTCTCGACTCAAACCAGCGTTGTCTGGTGTATATTGTCCTACGTAAGGATCTGTGTAACGTATGGGTGGTTATAACTTAATAATTTCCTTGATTTTAATTTAGTATTATTTATGTAGATAATTGGTATATAATAAAGTAGGATTTTCGTTTTTGATGATAAGAACTGCGATCAAAATGGATTCAAGTCCTTGTTGGCTCGACCGATGTCGGTGCTGAACCGTTATACTTCGTCAGTAGCAGGGCAACCCTGGACCAGCCAGCTGGCACCACCAACACTTCGTCAGTAGCAGGGCAACCCTGGACCAGCTGGCGGCACCACCTCCTCCTGACCTGCGGTAGTGGTATTCTGTGATTTTGTGCCGGAATTTTAGAATTTTGTGTCGCGTCTTTGCTTCATTTCGACATCAATAGTTTTTCTGGGAAGCTTTCGCCACCAAGTGGTAAGTACGAGTTTTTGACTTTGGGAGAAAAACATGATAGAAAATGCTATTGTGTTGTTCGGTGGTCAAATGACTCTTACATTTTTGTGAATATTCCGTTAAGTAATTAGTGATATTGTTGTTAAAAATGATTTTTGGGCATGAGTGAAAGACAGTATGAGTTGATAGGTGAAGTTCTTGTAGAAATGTAGTACTATAAGTGGCTGTTACACCATTAATGATGAGGTTTCCAGTGTTTTGGAAGTGTGGATGTAGCCTGTCAGAGCTGATTGGCTGATACGCCCTTACGGCTAAGAGAAACACACGATATATATATATATATATATATATATATATATATATATATATATATATATATATATATATATATATATGTATGTATTCAAAAGCAAACGGAGGTAAAATGCTTTGTAAAAAGACACGGGAGATATCCCATGTAGTTAGGTTTAATGACAGTACCACCCGCCAGCTAATTATCTTGTACACAAAACTGCTCATTTTCCTCGTGTGAAGGATTCAAAACCCCTTCATACATCTTGTCTCTTTCCTCATATACATTGTTAATCTCGGCAGATATCTCTCGAGATAATGTGAAGAGCCGTGAGTGGCTTGCCGGGACTGGCTTCTCGCACACAGCTCAACACACCGTGGAAAAATATATCCAAAAAAAAAGAAATAACATTTATTTTCCTCCTGAAATCCATTAGTATTTTGGAATTTTGGGTTATACACCGCGCCTGTTGCTGATGGTGGTGACTGTAGCATTACTGTGTTTCAGACACTTCAGCACTTATTGGCTTATCTAGATTTCGAAATGTAAAATGTGATAGTGGCTAATGTGATAACTGTATTTATGGCTGTTTAAAAGTAACTTTAACATGAGACGGGCGATCTGTGTTCGTAGAGATACAAGATTATAACAGTTCAATAAACACAGCTGTTAGTGAGAATAATTGAAGTCTTTGATTCATGAAACATATCGACTTGTTTTTGCGAAGAGAAAAATTTTTGTGACGCATATTGTAAGTGTTTCAGGAAGGTAGTTTAACACACAGGGATCTCTCATTGGTCGCTGATATACATCACCGAAACAGCGAAGTGTACGTAACTATGCATTTAGTGTTTCTTTTTTTCTTTTCGTTTCGTGGGACTAAAAGCGTTGAAGTAATTGTAGAAAGGATTGATGCTCGTTTGTCATTGTGTTATATGTATGTACGGCTGAAGAGGGAGGGGAGGGGAGGTGGGGGGGATCGTCCCCCTCTTCCCACACCAGCTCCCCCTTCCTTCCTCCCCCTGCCTACCTTCCCCTTCCGACCTTCCCCTTCCTACCTCCCATCACCTGGTGAGGGGTAACGTTGTGTGTGGGTCTAAGCAAGAGGTGGATGAGTATTTGTGGTGTGTCAATTATTTCTTAATGTGTCTTGTATGATTATGTGGTTGTGTGTGTTTTTTTATTTTCATCTGCCTTTGACTTGTAAGTTGTTTGTGAATTTGTTTGTGTATATTTGTTGGCGTGTGTTCTTGTGAGTTGATTTGTTTGTATGTATGTTAATGTATATGAGTGTACGTACTTAATATATTTGTCTCTAACACCGTACTAATTCGACTGTGTTACGAATTCGTATGTTTGCGTGGTTAGGTGTATTTTCACTGTTTGTGTGGTTAGCAAACATACGTCATACAATATAGAAATGCTTTTCTCACAAAATTGAGTAGGAAGTGTTCGGTGTCTGCATTGTGGAAGACGCATCGTGGACATGAAAGGATCTTGGGATACGCTAAAACGACTTATTTTTTAGTTGTAGAGATAATGGGTCATGGCTAGAGCACAGATTGGAAAGTGTGACCCGCATTTGCCTAGAGAGTGTGGTGTCCCCACCACTAACCAGTGGACCAGAACGCTGCTGTGTGTTCTCCGTTGACTTATTAAGCGGACTTTATCTTAGAGGAATTTGAAGGTGCAGTGAAAGCCGATTATAATCTCGCAGACAGACATAGTTCATCTTAGTGCTTGACCCTGAACAACAGGCGATTAATCAAAAGGAGATTAATCGTCACCTGAGTATAACTGATCATTATGGATTTGATATTGATCGCATTTAGAAGATCCCATTTTCTTTCGTAAGGGTTACTACCGCGTATGGCACAGTTATCCCTATGTGCCCTTACTTTTTTTTATCAATTTTAGGATTATATAATGATTGGTTTAATTGATCTTATTAAGTTACTGCTTCCATAGTTATATAGACAGTAGGCGCGCTTGTTACACTGGGTCTGGTTTTGTTTTCAAATTGATTATATATATCTATATCTATCTCTTTATCTATCTATCTATCTATCTATCTATCTATCTATATATATATATATATATATATATATATATATATATATATATATATATATATATATATAGCATGCCTGCCTCTTGCACAAGGGGTCCCAGGTTCGATCTTGGCTGTTGGAGCTTTGTATGTTCTATGAAGGTGCGCATTCATATACACTTTATTCGTATTCATATATATATATATATATATATATATATATATATATATATATATATATATATATATATATATATATATATATATATATATATATATATATATTCTTTCTTTCATACTATTCGCCATTTCCCGCGTTAGCGAGGTAGCGTTAAGAACAGAGGACTGGGCCTCTGAGGGAATATCCTCACCTGGCCCCCTTCTCTGTTCCTTCTTTTGGAAATTTGAAAAAAAAAAAAAAACCGAGAGGGGAGGATTTCCAGCCACCCGCTCCCTCCCCTTTTAGTCGCCTTCTACGACACGCAGGGAATACGTGGGAAGTATTCTTTCTCCCCTATCCCCAGGGATGTATATATATATATATATATATATATATATATATATATATATATATATATATATATATATATATATATATATTAGGATACCTACTTACTGCCGCGGTGAAGTCTCTCTCTCTCTCTCTCTCTCTCTCTCTCTCTCTCTCTCACACACACACACACACACACACACACACACACACACACACATCGTCAGCTCAACGCTTCCCTCTGGTTCAGTGTACGTAATGGTGCTCTGGCCTGCCTCCCTGTGGTTGCTGGTGTACACATTACAGTCACATGTCGTGTAAGGTGATTATTATTGAAGATAGAGAATAGTATTGTTCATGAATCCAGTCTTATTTCTTATTATGCTAAGTGTTTTAGTGATTAACAGGTATTATTATTATCATTATTATTATTATTATTATTATTATTATTATTGTTATTATTATTATTATTATCATTATTATCATTATTATTGTTATTATTATTATTGTTATTATTATTATTATTATTATTATTATTATAATTATTATTATTATTATCATCATTGTTATTATTATTGTTATTATTATTATAATTGTTGTTGCTGTTGTTGTTGTTAATATTATTATTATCTGTTGTCTTACGTAATTGTTCACTTGCCTCCAAATCAGTAAACAACCAGAGTTTGAAACATAGCGAGGAAACGTAATCACGGAAGCGCATATACTGGGAGAAGTGTAGTGTTCCACGTATGTACATGGGAGTTGCCGGGGAAGCAGATGGTAGCATGGGGGCGACGTGAGTCATAGGGTGGGTGAGGGGGCGAAGGTCCTGACTGCGGTCAAGGAGTGTGCGGAAGGGGCAAGTCACCGTCCGTTAGGGCAAAGCGCGGGTTTGTTTGATGGTATAGTGGTCCTGACGGTGAGTGGAAGAGGGCGGACGTGTTGATGAAATGCTTGAGGACCATATGTGGTGTGAGGCGGGTCGATCGTGTGAGGAATGACGGTATAAGAGAGATGTGGTTAAGCTGAGTCTGATCGAGAGAGCTGACCAGGGTGTGCTGGGTTATGGTTCGGACATATGGAGAGGCTGAGTGAAGAGAGACTTAATATGAGGATGAGACGTGAAGATACCAAGAGGGAGCGGTGTGGACCGGAAGGGAGATAGAAGGATGGAGTGAAGCAGTGAGGTATCGTAGTCTGAACCTTCAAGAGAGTGAGAGGCTTGAATGGGATAGAATGACTCGAATCTATGTGGTATGCGGGGGACGCGTCTTTGGGCTAAACCAAAGCATACGAAGAGCTTATGGAACCATGGAATAGTGTGCGGGCTTTGGCTATGTACGATGGAGCTGTGGTTTCGGTGCATTACAGTTGACAGACTAGAGAGTGGATGTGAGCAAACGAGACCGTAACTCGTGTTCTTCCGACGCTACCTCGCTGAGGCTGGAAATGGCGGGAAAGCATGAAAGAATTAATACATCAGCTTCTGATTAAGTCAGAAGCGAAGTGGATTTGCTTATGGATGGACCAAATCGGTTTATATGCAAATAAACACTGTGTCGCGTGAGAGAGAGAGAGAGAGAGAGAGAGAGAGAGAGAGAGAGAGAGAGAGAGAGAGAGAGAGAGAGGATGTAAAGGATCGTTCGCGTGGGCCCTCCTGCTGTGTGTGTGGGGTTCGAGACGAGGAGACTCACAGCTCGGGAGTCGAACCCTCCATATACAGCTCTGTGTTTACCACAGATAATTCACAGCCGCTGTGGCGCGTATCGACTACCGGCAGAGTGGCACAGAATCCTTAAGTGAAGAAAAGAAGAGATTAATATCAGCAGGAGGAGTGAGGAAGGTGTGCGAGTTGATTAATGACTGGAGGTGTAATGAGATTCGTTATTAGATAAGGAGGTCATTAATGTAGGTGGTGGTGATTGTGCTGTATGGGGGGTGAGGAAGAGCTGGTTGTCTTTGTGAGGATGGGTCGTTCGTTGAGCTGAAGGAGACATTGTGACCTGTGATCATGTGTGAGACCAGCGATTATAGATCGTGTGTGTGTGTGTGTGTGTGTGTATGTGGGTGCTATAAGTGTGTATGAGCATGCAACAGTGTGTGTGTGTGTGTGTGTGTGTGTGTGTGTGTGTGTGTGTGTGTAATTACCCATTTCTTTTGTATTGGGAGACAGTTCTACATTCCATCTGTTGAACTTTCTCTCATATCATACATCTTTTTAAAACCTGTATGTTGTCCACATTTTCATTTTCATTTCTTAAAGGAGCCATTCGTCCAACACTTGTGTACTGTGGAAGTACTTCTTTATATCATCTCTAACAAAGTTTCTTGCTTGATTATATGTTGTGGCATCTTATTGTTGTTTTGGTATCTTTGTCAGAACAGCTTTATGTTGACGTTATCAAACTGGTTCAGAAACTTTGCGATCAAATCACCCCTTACTTTTCTCTTTCCCATATTGGACAAATTCAAGGGCGCAGCATCTCACTGTAACCCAGTTTTCTCAGTTCTGGTACCATCTGTCTCCCTTCCTTTAGACCTTCTCCGTTAATGACTTGTTATTCTGAATGGTGGTCATCCACATACTTGATTGCTACTGTAATACTTACCAGCCGACAGCTTGTCTCCTTTGCGGTTTTCCTAAGGTGAGGCTTTTCGGTGATAGATGGGTACATTGTCTACTCCCAAGTCCCTCTCACATGCGGGTTGAAGCACTTTAGCTTCTGATATGATACTCGCATTGAGCTCTTCCTTCACTGTGTCCCAACCTCACTACTTCGCATTCACTCGGGTTGAATATCATCGACCCATGAATATCAGACCCACTTTGGAGTTTGTCTTGGTCCCTTTGTAAGCTGATGCAGTCCTCACCACTTTTCACACGACCTTGGCATCATCCGTATACACAGTGAGTTGTGAGTTGAGTCCTGGCTGGTCATTCACATACAGGAAAGAAAGTAGTGGTCCCAAGAGTGAACCCTGGAGAACGCCACTGGTAACCTCTCAAGTCCATTTCGAGAAAGCTTTTTTGATATGGATCATTTCATCCTCTTCCACTACAGGAGTCTGCCTCTTATAACTACGTGAAGATCTTTGCTTCTTTTCTGATATCACCTCAGCTGCCTATGTGGTACCATGCACTAACAATCCAACCATCCTTCTATTTTGTCTGGAATAAATACACACACTCACAGAAGTCTGAATGGTTAGTTCCGCATGGCATCTCCCGTTTTAGTTTTCACCTGTACAGGTTGTCAGCAGTTGCTGGCTGCTTGGTGTCTGGTTATCTGCACCCAATGATATACTCAGTCAGACAGACCGGTTTGTAGTTCAGCGCAGCTTTCCCGGTCTCTTATCATAAAGACGGGTTCGACATTTGCCCTCTTCCACAACCCCTGCCTGCCTGCCTGCCTCTTTACCTTCCCTTCAGAGACATCTCGGCCCAATATTTCAAGCGGTTCGTCGCGCGTGGCCGAGCACAGCCCCAGCGCGTATGGGGAGACCACACCAGACTTTCAGTCTTAAATACAGGTCAGGAAGGGGGGGGGGGGGGCTGAGCCGTGTCTTTGTGTCTTTTCTGGAACCTTCAGTGATTTCCGAGACCTCCTCCTCCTCCTTCCCCCGCCCGTTCCATCTCACTGGTGTTCGGGCTGTAGTGTCCTCACGGTGAAATCCCTGTTGAGTCTCGTAGCTCCTCCTGGCATATCTTTATGTCCCCCATAACTCTATCCTCGGTATCCCCTTACCCTGGTTAGCAGCTTTATTAACTGACAGTTTGCTTCTGATGAATCATGGGAAGTTGTGAATCACCTGTTGCTTCAGTCACAATATTCTTTCCAAAGTTTTTACTCTCGCCTTTCGTATCCTGGTGTCTCATTCCTCACTCTCTTATAACTTACAACTCCAGACTGGCTGAAGTGCCACCTGTGTCTCCCACAATACAACCATTGTCTGTCTTGCTTTATGACGTTTGACGAATCGCATCTCCCTCATCTATCCTTCCTTCATCAGCTGCAGCTGAGGGAATCATATCAACACTCCTCAGTCAGGCGTGTAGTACCTCCCAGGGTTTGGACTGAGTGATTCACCACCACCTCAACCATCATCACTTCACCCTCCACTACCCAAACTACCAGTACCATCACCTCTACCACCATTACCTCCCTGCCATCATTTATTGCAGACAGTAGCATCATCGCCACAACCACATTGCCATACTTCCTTAGCCACAGCGACCATATGGTCCGCACTACCACCACATCCTTCCAGCCCCTCACCTGTGGCGTCCCACAGGACACCAAGCTGGGTCCCCTTGTGTTTCTTATCTCGATATCTAACGCCCTGTTGGTCATACCTTCTGCATGGAAGTACGTCGACCACACCGCTAGTAGCACCGCCCTTAGAACCGCCCTCTC